>NW_025533674.1:62500-167500 GCF_020615455.1 Coregonus clupeaformis | reverse complement strand
TCTGAAATAGACCACATTTCTTCATATCATGTTTCTTTAGACCTGTCTAAAATAAATAATGGATTTATTGTGAAGGTGTAGGCTATATTACATGGATTTATTAGACTTTTTAAAATGTAGATGTTCCAAAGGTCTGCATCAGTGGCTTGTAGGCTACAGTGGGGGAAAAAAAGTATTTAGTCAGCCACCAATTGTGCAAGTTCTCCCACTTAAAAAGATGAGAGAGGCCTGTAATTTTCATCATAGGTACACGTCAACTATGACAGACAAATTGAGGAAAATAAATCCAGAAAATCACCCGTGGGGTCAAAATGATCACAAGAACGGTGAGCAAAAATCCCAGAACCACACGGGGGGACCTAGTGAATTACCTGCAGAGAGCTGGGACCAAAGTAACAAAGCCTACCATTAGTAACACACTACGCCACCAGGGACTCAAATCCTGCAGTGCCAGACGTGTCCCCCGGCTTAAGCCAGTACATGTCCAGGCCCGTCTGAAGTTTGCTAGAGTGCATTTGGATGATCCAGAAGAGGATTGGGAGAATGTCATATGGTCAGATGAAACCAAAATAGAACTTTTTGGTAAAAACTAAACTCAGTCGTGTTTGGAGGACAAAGAATGCTGAGTTGCATCCAAAGAACACCATACCTACTGTGAAGCATGGGGGTGGAAACATCATGCTTTGGGGCTGTCTTTCTGCAAAGGGACCAGGACGACTGATCCGTGTAAAGGAAAGAATGAATGGGGCCATGTATCGTGAGATTTTGAGTGAAAACCTCCTTCCATCAGCAAGGGCATTGAAGATGAAACGTGGCTGGGTCTTTCAGCATGACAATGATCCCAAACACACCGCCCGGGCAACGAAGGAGTGGCTTCGTAAGAAGCATTTCAAGGTCCTGGAGTGGCCTAGCCAGCCTCCAGATCTCAACCCCATAGAAAATCTTTGGAGGGAGTTGAAAGTCCGTGTTGCCCAGCGACAGCCCCAAATCATCACTGCTCTAGAGGAGATCTGCATGGAGGAATGGGCCAAAATACCAGCAACAGTCTGTGAAAACCTTGTGAAGACTTAAAGAAAACATTTGACCTGTGTCATTGCCAACAAAGGGTATATAACAAAGTATTGAGAAACTTTTGTTATTGACCAAATACTTATTTTCCACCATAATTTGCAAATAAATAAATTAAAAATCCTACAATGTGATTTTCTGGATTTTTTTTCTTCTCATTTTGTCTGTCATAGTTGACTTGTACCTATGATGAAAATTACAGGCCTCTCTCATCTTTTTAAGTGGGAGAACTTGCACAATTGGTGGCTGACTAAATACTTTTTCCCCCCACTCTATGCGTGGAAGCCAGGAGATGCTAAATGTGTTTATGTTCATTAACGGTCAATTACCGTGAGACCGACAGTTATTTGCTTGATCATCACCAGCTGACAAAATGTATATATAGATAGAGCCCTAGCTGCTGCTACTCTGTTCTTTATTTTACTCTTGTTATTATCTATCCTGATGCCTAGTCACTTTACCCTGCCTTCATGTACATATCTACCTCAAATACCTTATTATTATCTATCCTGATGCCTAGTCACTTTACCCTGCCTTCATGTACATATCTACCTCCAATACCTTATTATTATCTATCCTGATGCCTAGTCACTTTACCCTGCCTTCATGTACATATCTACCTCAAATACCTTATTATTATCTATCCTGATGCCTAGTCACTTTACCCTGCTTTCATGTACATATCTACCTCAAATACCTTATTATTATCTATCCTGATGCCTAGTCACTTCACCCTGCCTTCATGTACATATATATGTCAAATACCTCATACCTCTGCACACTGATCAGGTACTGGTATTCCCTGTATATAGCTCCATTCTTTTGTATTTTATTTTATTCCTCTTGTGTTACTATTTTATTTTTAAACTCTGCATCATTGGGTATGGCTCGTAAGCAAGCATTTCACGGTAAAGTCTACACCAGTTGTATTCGGCGCATGTGACAAATACAATTTTATTTGATTTTGACTTACCAAAGGCTCTTGATTGGTTAATAGGAATATATATATACAGTGCCTTCAGAAAGTATTCATACCCCTTGGTGTATTCCACATTTTGTTGTGTTACAGCCTGAATTCAAAATGGATTAAATAGATGTTTTTTCTCACACATCTACACACAATACACCATAATGACAAAGTGAAAACTTTTTTTTAGAAAATGTTGCAAATTTATTGAAAATGAAATACAGAAATATCTAATTTCCATAAGTATTCAAACCCCTGAGTCAATACATGTTAGAATCACCGTTGGCAGGGATTACAGCTGTGAGTCTTTCTGGGTAAATCTCTAAACGCTTTGCACACCTGGAATGCACAGTATTTACACATTATTCTTTAAGATATTCTTCAAGCTTTGTCAAGTTGGTTGTTGATCATTGCTAGACAGCCATTTTCAAGTCTTGCCATAGATTTTGAAGCCAATTTATGTCAGAACTGTAACTATGCCACTCAGGAACATTCAATGTCGTCTTGGTAAGCAACTCCAGTGTATATTTGGCCTTGTGTTTTAGGTTATTGCCCTGCTGAAAGTTGAATTTGTCTCCCAGTGTCTGTTGAAAAGCAGACAACCAGTTTTTCCTCTAGGATCTTGCCAGTGCTTACCTCTATTCTGTTTATTTTTATCCTAAAAACACTCCCTAGTCCTTGCCGATGACAAGCATACCCATAACATGAAGCAGCCACCACCATGATTACTCAGTGAAGTGTTGTGTTGGATTTGCCCCAAACATAACGCTTTGTATTCAGGACATAAAGTTAATTTCTTTGCCACAGTTTTTTTGCAGTTTTACTTTAGTGCCTTATTGCAAACAGGATGCATGTTTTGGAATATTTTGTATTCTGTACAGGCTTCCTTCTTTTCACTCTTGTCATTTAGGTTAGTATTGTGGAGTAACTACAATGTTGTTGATCCATCCTCAGTTTTCTCCTATCACAGCCATTCAACTCTGTAGCTGTTTTAAAGTAACCATTGGCAACATGGTGAAATCCCTGAGCGGTTTCCTTCTTCTCCGGCAACTGAGTTAGGAATGACGCCTGTGTCTTTGTAGTGACTGGGTGTATTGATACACCATCCAAAGTGTAATTAAAAACTTCACCGTGCTCAAAGGGATATTCAATGTCTGCTTTTTTTTTACCCATCTACCAATAGGTGCCCTTCTTTGCGAGGCATTGGAAAACCTCCCTGGTCTTTGTGGTTGAATCTGTGTTTGAAATTCACTGCTTGACTGAGGGACCTTACAGATAATTGTATGTGTGGGGTACAGAGATGAGGTAGTCATTCGGAAATCATGTTAAACACTATTATTGCACACAGAGTCCATGCAACTTACAGTGGCAAGAAAAAAGTATGTGAACCCTTTGGAATTACCTGGACATCTGCATAAATTGGTCATACAATAGACAAACACAGTGTGCTTAAACTAATAACACACAAATTATTGTATTTTTCTTGTCTATATTGAATACATCATTTAAACATTCACAGTGTAGGTTGGAAAAAATATGTGAACCCCTAGGCTAATGACTTTTCCAAAAGCTAATTGGAGTCAGGAGTCAGCTAACCTGGAGTCCAATCAATGAGACAAGATTGAAGATGTTGGTTAGAGCTGCCCTGCCCTATAAAAAACACTCACATAATTTTAGTTCGCTATTCACAAGAAGCATTGCCTGATGTGAACCATGCCTCGAACAAAAGAGATCTTAGAAGACCTAAGATTAAGAATTGTTGACTTGCATAAAGCTGGAAACGGTTACAAAAGTATATCTAGAAGCCTTGATGTCCATCGGTCAACGGTAAGACAAATTGTCTATAAATGGAGAAAGTTCAGCACTGTTGCTACTCTCCCTAGGAGTGGCCGTCCTGCCAAGATGACTGCAAGAGCACAGCGCAGAACGCTCAATGAGGTTAAGAAGAATCCTAGAGTGTCAGCTAAAGACTTACAGAAATCTCTGGAACATGCTAACATCTCTGTTGACGAGTCTACGATATGTAAAACACTAAACAAGAATGGTGTTCATGGGAGGACACCACGGAGGAAGCCACTGCTGTCGAAAAAAAACAGTGCTGCACGTCTGAAGTTCGCAAAAGAGCACCTGGATGTTCCACAGCGCTACTGGCAAAATATTCTGTGGACAGATGAAACTAAAGTTGAGTTTATCAAGACATTTTGCAGGAGAATGTAAGGCTATCTGTCCGCCAATTGAAGCTCAACAGAAGTTGGATGATGCAACAGGACAACGACCCAAAACACAGAAGTAAATCAACAACAGAATGGCTTCAACAGAAGAAAATACGCCTTCTGGAGCGGCCCAGTCAGAGTCCTGACCTCAATCCGATTGAGATGCTGTGGCATGACCTCGAGAGAGCGGTTCACACCAGACATCCCAAGAATATTGCTGAACTGAAACAGTTTTGTAAAGAGGAATGGTCCAAAATTCCTCCTGACCGTTGTGCGGGTCTGATCCGCAACTACAGAAAACGTTTGGTTGAGGTTATTGCTGCCAAAGGAGGGTCAACCAATTATTAAATCCCAAGGTTTCACATACGTTTTCCACCCTACACTGTGAATGTTTACACGGTGTGTTCAACACAGACATGAAAACGTATAATTGTTTGTGTGTTATTAGTTTAAGCAGACTGTGCTTGTCTGTTGTTGTGACTTGGATGAAGATCAGATCAAATTGTATGACCAATTTATGCAGAAATCCAGGTTATTACAAATGGTTCACATACTTTTTCTTGCCACTATATTATGTGACTTATTTATCACCTTTTTACTCCTGAATTTATTTAGGATTGCTGTAAAAAAAAAAAAAAAAAAAAGGGGTTGTAAACTTATTGATTCAAAAACATTTAAGCTTTTAATGTGTTATTAATTTGTAAAAATGTCTAAAAACATAATTCCACTTTGACATTATAGGGTATTGTGTGTAGGCCAGAGACCCAACATCTCAATTTAATCCATGTTAAATTCAGGCTGTACCACAACAAAATGTGGAAGAAGTCAAGGGGTGTGAATACTTGTGAAGGCACTGTATTTTAGTTATCAGTTAATCTGACGATTCTCTAATTGATTTCATTTACAATAAAACTTCAATTAAATGCAAAGTCTCTAATAGCCTCCAGTCCCCTTTTAATAGCCGGGCATTTCAGCAAATAAACACCTGTTTCAAATAAACACTGAGTCTAAATGAATTGTTCACGTGGTTACCATGAATTACCATGAATTGTTTACGAGGTTTAATGTTTGATTTGTTACATTAAATAATCCAGTAAAGACAGTAAATGTCAATCATCCGTTTTTATCACCAGTAAGAAACTGCTAGTCATTGGCTGCTAACAGCTGAGAACTGCTAGCCATTGGCTGCTAACTAGCTAGCACAAAAACAGTCAACAACTTCGGGATTACAGAAGCCTAGAAATCGGCCGATTGCCCTCTAGTGGCGAAAGTAAGAACTGCCGAAAATGCACAGTCAAAGAGGTTTTTATAGAGGCATACTAAGACAAAAGAAACAGTGAGTAAACACAGTGAGTAAATTATAACACATTTTTGCAGGAAATGAAGAAATTGATTAAAATGCTGGAAGCGAATGCTGGAATTAATGGAAAACTCCACCCATCTTTTGGTATTTGTTTCATTAGTTCATTGTTGATATAATAATATAAATAATAATATGCCATTTAGCAGACGCTTTTATCCAAAGCGACTTACAGTCATGCGTGCATACATTTTTTTTTGTGTATGGGTGGTCCCGGGGATCGAACCCACTACCTTGGCGTTACAAGCTCCGTGCTCTACCAGCTGAGCTACAGAGGACCACATGTCCCAAAAATGTTTTGCATGTCAGCAATCAAGTTTTCAAGATATGTAACTTTCAAACTACAGCTGGTATGATTACATCTTGTACAGACTACATCATGACTCATAGCCAGAGCTGTTCTCGGGCTATTCTTCCCTTCTCATCTTCTCTCTCTCATCTTCTCTCTCTCATGTCTCTCATTCTCTCCCTCATAATGACAGAGTTAAGATGGTGTCATGGCAGCGGAAGTCATTCCTATTTTCCCTAAATGCTGAATCAATCCCAGCTGGGCCCTGTAAAACCCAGGGCTAATGAGTGACTGACCCAGCTGCCTCCTAGCTAGCTGCCTCCCAGTCCCAGCTCACCCCAGCAGAGATAGACTATCCGTAGGAGCACAAGCTCATTGGGAAACACATTGACTGAGTGATACATTAATTGATGTCCGGTCTGTTGTGCTGTGGCAATGGAGGCAAGGGTGTAGTTGTGCTACTTGGGTTTGGGTGTGATTTGAACTGTCACTGGAGGAAGCGGCCCCTCAGGAGGCTGAAAAGATTTGGCAAGGGCCCTCAGATCCTCAAAAAGTTATACAGCTGCACCATAGAGAGCATCCTGACTGGTTGCATCACCGCTTGGTATGGCAACTGCTTGGTATCTGACCGCAAGGCATTACAGAGGGTAGTGCGTACGGCCCAGTACATCACTGGGGCCGAGCTCCCTGCCATCCAGGAGCTCTATACCAGGCGGTGTCAGAGGAAGGCCCTACAAATTGTCAAAGATTCCAGCCACCCAAGTCATAGACTGTTCTCTCTGCTACCGCACGGCAAGCGGTACCGGAGCGCCAAGTCTGGGACCAAAAAGTTCCTGAACAGCTTCTACCCCCAAGCCATAATAAGACTGCTGAATAGTTAATCAAATGGCTACCCGGACTATTTGCATTGACACCCTTTATTTTTTTTGTTCACTGACATTCTTGCACCGGCTCTATGCAAACTCACTGGACTCTACCAACCCAATCACACATACTACACTGACACTCCAACACAAACACATTACATACGCTCACACACACAAAACACATACACACACATGCATATTCATGTTACACACACTCACACAGACACACTTTCACACTCATCACATACGCTGCTGATACTCTGTTTATTATCTATTGCATAGTCACTTTTACCCCTACCTACATGTTTATATTACCTCAACTACCTCGTACCCCTGCACATTGACTCGGTACCGGTACTCCTTGTATATGTTTGGGAAAGGGCTCGTAAGTAAGCATTTCACAGTAAAGTTTACACCTGTTGTATTCGGCGCGTGTAACAAATAACATTTGATTTTGATTTGATGTATGGGCCTCTCAGGCCCAAGCTCAAATCGACCTCTGAACCCTACGCCCTAAAGATCTGAGAGGATTTGATTGGTATAAGCAACATGTTGAACCTTCCATGTAGTCTATTAGAGGGCAAAGTGGAGCTAATGTATTACCATAAATGTATTACCATATTGCTTACATTTGTCAAATGCTCTCGGGTCTCCACAAGTGCTTAGGGGTCGGTTTTGGATTGGGCCTCTGCGTTAGGGCTGTGTTGGGAGAGGATTAGGCTATAAACTCTTCTCGTTGTTGGTTTGTAAGAGTCATAATACGCTATGATTATTTATCTCTGCCTGTGTGTGAGGTGGGGTAAACAGGAGGAGGAGAACCCAGGGTAATTCCTCAGCCAGAACCCTAACTCTAGCTTTCATGTCCACATCCTGGTTCAACCCTAACTCTAGCTTTCATGTCCACATCCTGGTTCAACCCTAACTCTAGCTTCCTTGGTTTCTCCTCCTGTTTACCCCACCTCACACACAGGCAGAGATAAATAATCATAGCGTATTATTACTCTTACAAACCAACAACGAGAAGAGTTTATAGCCTAGTCCTCCCCCGCATTTAACCACGCCAGCCCAGGACCTCCACATCCGGCTTCTTCACCTGCGAGGTCGTCTGAGACCAGCCACCCAGACAGTCTTGACCTGACTGCAGTTCGGCGTCGTAACCGGCTTCAGTGGGCAAATGCTCACCTTCGATGGCCACTGGCACGCTGGAGAAGTGTGTTTCAACTGTACCGGGAAAATGGCAGACAGCGTATATGGCGTTGTGTGAGCGAGCGGTTTGCTGATGTCAACGTTGTGAACAGAGTGCCCCATGGATTTCCACTAGATGTTGGAACATTGCTGCGGGGACTTGCTTCCATTCAGCCACAAGAGTATTAGTGAGGTCGGGCACTGATGTTGGGCGATTAGGCCTGGCTCGCAGTCGGCGTTCCAATTCATCCCAAAGGTGTTCAATGGAGTTGAGGTCAGGGCTCTGCGCAGGCCAGTCAACTTCTTCCACACCGATCTCGATAAACCATTTCTGTATGGACCTCGCTTTGTGCACAGGGGCTTTGTCATGCTGAAACAGGAAAGGGCCTTCCCCAAACTGTTGCCACAAAGTTGGAAGCACAGAATCGTCTAGAATGTCATTGTATGCTGTAGCGTTACGATTTCCCTTCACTGGAACTAAGGGGCCTAGCCCAAACCATGAAAAACAGCCCCAGACCATTATTCCTCCCCACCAAAACTTTACAGTTGGCACTATGCATTGGGGCAGTTAGCGTTCTCCTGGCATCTGCCAAACCCAGATTAGTCCGTCGGACTGCCAGATGGTGAAGCGTGATTCATAATTCCAGAGAACGTGTTTCCTCTGCTGTCCAATGGCGGCGAGCTTTTCACCACTCCAGCCGTCGCTTGGCATTGTGGATGGTGATCTTAGGGTTGTGTGCGGCTGCTCGGCCTTGGAAACCCATTTCATGAAACTCCCGACGAACAGTTCTTGTGCTGACGTTGCTTCCAGAGGCAGCAGGAAGACTCATTTGCGACCAAGCTTTAACTTCCTGACTGATGATGTCTTGAGATGTTGCTTCAATATATCCACATCATTTTCCTTCCTCATGATGCCATCTATTTTGTGAAGTGCACCAGTCCCTCCTGCAGCAAAGCACCCCCACAGCATGATGCTGCCACCCCCGTGCTTCACGGTTGGGATGGTGTTCTTCTTGCTTGCAAGCGTCCCCCTTTTTCCTCCGAACATAACGATGGTCATTATGGCCAAACAGTTATATTTTTGTTTCATCAGACCAGAGGAGATTTCTCCAAAAAGTACGATCTTTGTCCTCATGTGGAGTTGCAAACCGTAGTCTTTTTTAGTAGTCTTTTTTATGGCGGTTTTGGAGCAGTGGCTTCTTCTTTGCTGAGCGGCCTTTCAGGTTATGTCGATATAGGACTCGTTTTACTGTAGATAATTTTGTACCTGTTTCCTCCAGCATCTTCACAAGGTCCTTTGCTTTTGTTCTGTGATTGATTTTCATTTTTTGCACCAAAGTACGTTCATCTCCAGGAGACAGAACGCGTCTCCTTCCTGAGCGGTATGATGGCTGCGTGGTCCCATGGTGTTTATACTTGCGTACTATTGTTTGTACAGATGAACGTGGTACCTTCAGGCGTTTGGAAATTGCTCCCAAGGATGAACCAGACTTGTGGAGGTCTACAATTTATTTTCTGAGGTCTTGGCTGATTTCTTTTGATTTTCCCATGATGTCAAGCAAAGAGGCACTGAGTTTGAAGGTAGGCCTTGAAATACATCCACAGGTACACCTCCAGTTGACTCAAATGATGTCAATTAGCCTATCAGAAGCTTCTAAAGCCATGGCATCATTGTCTGGAATTTTCCAAGCTGTTTAAAGGCACAGTCAACTTAGTGTATGTAAACTTCTGACCCACTGGAATTGTGATACAGTGAATTATAAGTGAAACAATCTGTCTGTAAACAATTGTTGGAAAAATGACTTTTGTCATGCATAAAGTAGATGTCCTAACTGACTTGCCAAAACTATAGTTTGTTAACAAGAAATGTGTGGAGTGGTTGAAAAACTAGTTTTAATGACTCCAACCTAAGTGTATGTAAACTTCCGACTTCAACTGTATATACACACACGTTCTCAGTCCAATTTCCTAGAGATTTCCAGTGTCTTGTCTAGTATTTTAAATGATCTGTCTATATCATAGTAACTGCCAAGAATGACTGATACAGTTATATTGCACACTTCACACGTGACACTCTCGTGTGTGTGTGTGAAGGCTCCACATGATGCCTTTTAAGGCGGAAATCCAAAAGAGAATTTACTGTGGGTTATTAATTTCAGATATGGTTTAGATAAGGCTTCTCTCTCTCTCTCTCTCTCTCTCTCTCTCTCTCTCTCTCTCTCTCTCTCTCTCTCTCTCTCTCTCTCTCTCTCTCTCTCTCTCTCTCTCTCTCTCTCTCTCTCTCTCTCTCTCTCTCTCTCTCTCTCTCTCTCTCTCTCTCTCTCTCTCTCTCTCTCTCTCTTTCTTCCTCTCGCTCCCACCCCCCTCTCTCTTTCCCTTCCCCCCTTTCTCTCCTCTTTCCCTCTCTTGCTTTCTCCTTCTGAAACACTGGAGCTAAATGGGGGAAAAGCAGCATCTCCATGGCAACAGTGTCTTAATGAAGGCAACAAGCATGACCCCAAGGATGTGTCTCTGAATCAAGGAGAACAGAATGGAGAGGACCCCAAAGCTGTGTCTCTGAATCAAGGAGAACAGAATGGAGTGTGACCCCAAGGCTGTGTCTCTCGATCAAGGAGAACAGAATGGAGTGTGACCCCAAGGCTGTGTCTCTGAATCAAGGAGTTCTGAATGGAGTGTGACCCCAAGGCTGTCTCTCTGAATCAAGGAGAACAGAATGGAGTGTGACCCACAAGGCTGTCTCTCTGAATCAAGGAGAACAGAATGGCATGTGACTCTTCAGTTAAGTCAGAACTCTGTTGACTCTCTAGTCTCGCCTTCCCTCTAGAGTCAGACAGCAGAAATGATGGTGATAGACACTTGATTGGTCAGTTATTTGCTCTATTTTAAGCGGTCAACTCCATGTGTCTGGTGGCATTGACTTCACGGTCCTTGAAGTTAAGCAGAGGTTGCTATGGTTACCCTGAATGTGAAAAAATCATTCTCCCCTGACTCCCTGCCCAGTAACAAATCTTAACCCCTGACCCCCCCCCCCACACACACACACAAAGGCACTTCTATTATAGAGAGCTGCTTGAGCTGCTTTTCCAAAAGGAAGAACACCCGGTCTCTCTACGTTATGATTTACAGTAACGCCTGTCGTCTAATGTCATGTCATTCCCATGACACCTCTGGCTTAATGACTGCCATGCTGAGTGTCAGCACTGGACACCTGACCCTATCTTTCTGTTCTGTGAAGAGGGTTCCTTCCCATACTCCTGTTTCCATCTCTGTGCTCTCCTAGCGGGGTAGGAGAAAGTGATAACTCATCAGTGTGTCAAAGTGTCGGGGGAGTGGAAGTAATCGTTATCTCTGCAGTCTCAGTTGAACTGTGATCAAAGTACGTCAATGCAGGGTAAAGTTGCACACACAATTATTGAAATAGAAAAAAAAATCCTTGTCACCTGATCCATCATTACAATCTAATTTCCCTGTTTGTTTTAAATAATTTTCTGGTCTCACCATCGTTAATTTACTGTTAGCAGCTGTAGTTTGCTTTGGCTGTTCTAGATTTCCTCTGAGGGTTTTGTTGCAAGTCTTATTCTCCTCCAGTAATTTCCAGTTATTTAAATAACTCCGTCTCAGTGGATGTGTGTATGACTTAGATACCTTAGCCAACCAGTTTAAACCAGTTCCGTACATAGTAACAATTTGTGGCATACATAATTACTCTAACCATTTGCACAACACAGTAACACAGTGCTGGAAGTTCATCAAACACCCCCATCACCTCAGTAAAGCACAATTTCTTGTTTTTATATCCATCAGTTATTAGTCTCATTGAACTAGATATCTCACCTCACGGTTAGCAGTCATTCTCTAAGTCCTTTAACCTGAGCATGTACTTTACACTGGTCTTCTCTGAAGGAGTATATTCCTTCACATCAGGAAATTAGTTGATATGGGGGACATATTGCTGTTAAGATTAAAGGCTTATAAAGCTGTTCTGATCAGTGCATGATATTGGTTTCCATTTTTTCTACTAATCTATTAATATGTTACATTTAAGGGGTAAATCCTAATATAGATTAGCCTCAAACAATGTTTTCAACACATCCTAAATACAAGGCCTTTCTTTGTTTACCTCCCCAATTTTGTGATTACAATCTTGTCTCATCACTGCAACTCCCCAACGGGCTCGGGAGAGGCGAAGGTCGAGTCATGCGTCCTCCGAAACATGACCCGCCAAACCACACTTCTTAACACCCACTTGCTTAACCCGGAAGCCAGCCGCACCAATGTGTCGGAGAAAACACAGTTCAACTGATGACCGAAGTCAGCCACATGGAGTCGCTAGAGCGCGATGAGCCAAGTAAAGCCCCCCCGGCCAAACCCTCCCCTAACCCGGACGACGCTGGGCCAATTGTGCACCGCCCTATGGGACTCCCGGATCGAACCCCAAGCTGTAGTGACGCCTTAGACCGCTGCGCCACTCGGGAGGCCTTTCTGGCTGTGAAGTTTGGAGAGTTTTGCAGTTTATTAGCTTGTTATGTGTAAATGTGCTGCTGTTGTGGAATTAAAATGATGAATAACTCTCTCTACTTTTGGAAAGGCAGGTAGTGCCCAGAGGAGAGAGGGAGAGAGAGGAAGGGAGGTCTGTCTCTCTTGTAGAACTGAACTCAGCTCACAACCAAAGTAAATTATATAGAAAACACTGGAAGACCAGAAGACTTTATGAGAACTCTCTTTATAAACACACAATGATTCTCAGGCAACAACAGTCCCGAATGTTGGAAGGGAGACGTGATTGAAAAAGTTTGGGAACCGCTTTTGTAGAGCATGAACCTGCAGGAGCGAGTCACTGCTTTGATGTTTGCAGAGAATGACAGGGTATTGTCCAGGGTCATGCCAAGGTTTTTTGCACTCTAGGAGGGGGATACCATGGAGTTGTCAACCATGCTGGAGAGGTCTTTGAGCGGGCAGGCCTTACCCAGGAGGAAGAGCAGCTCTGTCTTGTTGAGCTTGAGGTGGTGGGCCGACATCCAAGCTGAGAGATCTGCCAGGCACGCAGAGATGCTTGTTGCCACCTGGGTGTTAAAAGGGGGTAAGGAGAAAAGTTGTTGAGTGTCATCCGCATAGCAATGATAGGAGAGACCATGTGAGGATATGACGGAGCCGTGTAGAGAAAAGAGGAGGGGGCCTAGAACCGAGCCCTGGAGGACACCAGTAGTGAGAGTACGTGGTGCAGACACAGATCCTCTCCACGTCACCTGGTAGGAGCGGCCTGCCAGGTAGGAAGCAATCCAAGAGTGTGCAGAGCCTGAGACGCCCAGCCCTGAGAGGGTGGAGAGGATGATCTGATGGTTCACGGTGTCAAAGGCAGAGGATAGATCTAGGAGGATGAGAACAGAGGATAGATATAGGAGGATGAGAACAGAGGAGATATCTAGGAGGATGAGAACAGAGGAGAGGGTCAGCTTTGGCAGTTCGTAGACACAGAGAAGAGCAGTCTTGGTTGAGTGACCTGTCTTGAAGCCTGACTGGTTAGGGTTAAGAAGATCGTTCTGAGACAGATAGTGAGAGAGTTGGTCAGAGACAGCACACTCAACTGTTTTGGAAAGAAAAGAAAGAAGGGATACCGGACTATAGTTTTTGATGTCAGAGCAGTTGAGTATTGGTTTCTTGAGGAGGGGAGCGGCTCGGGCCATTTTGATGTCAGAGGGGACAGCGCCAGTGGTCAGGGATGAGGTAAATGTGGAATGGGAGAAGGTCTACAGAGATGGTCCGGAGAAGGGAGGAGGGGATCTAGTCTAGTGGGCAGGTTGTCGGGCGGCCAGACCTCACCAGTAGCAGGATTTTAACTGGAGAGAGAGGGGAGAAAGAGGTCAAGGATACCGATTGGAAGGATGATAGGTCCTCCAGAAGTTTAGTTTTCCTCCATTTTCACTCAGCTGCCCTGTTCTGTTAGCTTGCAATGAGTCACTCAGCCACGGAGCAGGAGGGGAGGGCCGAGCCGGCCGGGAGGAAAGGGGACAGTGCAAGTCATAGGCTGCGGAAAGGGAGGAGAGTAGGATTGAAGAGGCAGAATCAGGAGACAGGAGGGAGAAGGATTTAGCAGGGCGAGATGAGAAAAGAGTAGTGGGAGAGAGAGAGCGAAGATTGCGGTGGCACATGACCATCTGGGTACGGGCTGAGTGGCTAGGGTTGGAGGAAAGGGAGACAGAAAAGGAAACAAAGTAGTGATCAGAGACCTGGAGGGGGGTTGCAGTGAGATTAGTAGGCGAACAGCCTCTAGTAAAGATGAGGTCAAGCATATTGCCTTGGGAAAGAGAGAGTTGGAAAGAAATGAATCTAAGGCAGACGTCTGTAGGTTGAAGTCGCCAAGTACAAAGAGCGTTGAGCCGTCGTCAGGAAATGAGCTTATCAAGGTGTCAAGCTCATTGAGGAACTTTGGAGAAATTAGTAACTCTGTGGCATCGCGGGCACGCGTAAACAAGATGGCGTATTGAATAGAAATCGGTACAAAACACCTCAAGATAAAAACATAATATTCAAAATCAGTAAGTTAGACTAAATATTAGCATTTCATATATTCGCAGTTAATATAATTCAATCTGGATAATAACAGAAATAAGATCATAAGGCTAGAGAAATATATCGACAAATATTACTACAACAAGCAACACCCAAACATGACTGAAGACAAGCGTGGAGAGCCGATCCCCAAAAGGAAACGCGACTCATCGACAGATACAGATGATATATGCTTTTCACCACTGGGTATGGTAAGTGTGGAAAGCGACCTGTTGAAGTCGATAAATGACAAATTGGGCATATTAGAATTGGTCAGTAAAGACGTAAAAGAGTTGAAAGCGAGTCTTCAAATGAGTGACGAAAAAGCTTTGGTAATGGAGAAAGAAACCAAAGAAATAAAAGTGACAGGCTCTAAAATGGAAACGGACGTTAGGGAATTAAAAAAGGAGAACAATCTTCTGAGAGAAGCCTTACTAGACATCCAAACTAGATCGATGAGGGAAAATCTAGTACTTACGGGTATTCAGGAAAAGGAGGGAGAAATAACAGAGAATATTATGAAGGACTTCCTGCATACAGCGCTACAAATCCCACTCGAGGCTGTCGATAAAATCCAACTTGAACGTGTACATCGTTTCGGAAAAAGAGGACAGAAATATGAGCGCCTATCGTTGCCAAATTTGCTTTTTTAAGGACAAAGCTATGGTGAAAAGCCTGGGAAAAAGACTTGCTGGCACGAAAATAGGCATGAATGATCAGTTCCCGAAGGAGATTGTAGAAAGGCGCAAAGTTCTGTATCCAATCTTCAAGGAAAACAGATTAAAAGGGAAACGTGTTGCACTAGTGGTGGATAAATTATATATTGACAACCAAATGTTCAGAGACACAAAGACTACTCCATGGCTATTCTAAAAGTTGTAATAGAGGAGTCAAATATTGGAGCACCTGATACTAGCAATGATAGGGATTGTAATATTAAATAACATTTATAGTAAGTATAGTATTTTATAAATGGATAAAACGATATAACAAGCAGAATAATACATCTTTATATACAAATAATTAGAACATGGATTTTTTGGCGGGAGGTTGTTGTTTTGGCGGATGGTTGTTGTGGTTGGTCCTGTGTTCTCTCTGGCGTCCTTTCCCCCTTGCAGCAGATGTGGATGCGGGTGCGTTTGCACGCTTCGGCCCATTTCTTCCGCAGTCAACCATGTGGTGTGCATTTTTGTGTTTGAAAAGGTGCGGCGTTAAGTGAGTGAGAGGGGAAATGGTTGCATATCCCAGAGCCGACCGGGGTCTATGAACAGGGGTAGTGAGAGAGAGAGCTTTCAATTTTGTGTAGATGAGGGATATACATTTTTAAATATAGTATACATCTAATCTAATTATTCATTGTCCTATCATGATGGAAAGATCCCTAACCCTATAACCTGGACACCCACCTGAGCGACCCATACACCAAAGAGAAGTTCCCATCTATGTTATGGACCTGCTGTGAATATGCAGCCTAAACAGAGAAATAAATGCGGTCAGAGACCTACTTGAGCAGCACCGCCCCCTCAAGATTCTGAGCCTGCCTGGCAGGGTTGGTCCTACAAAGCCAGAGCCCCCTGATGGGAGAGCATAATATACAAGGAAATTCTCAAAGCTGCTAATGAGAACCTTGACGACCTTTTACCTAGCCGGTGGGGATTCCGGTGGGGTACGCCCACCCAGGTAGTGGCAGTGCTGGCAACACTGGCTGCAGTAACCCATGGGGAGGGGGTCACACTCGGACAATCAGAGAGGGGGTTTATCATTGTGGCCCAGGTGGCACAAAATAATCAAAGGTCTGACCGCATGGAGATGCTTGGGAAAATGGTTACAACAGGGGATCAGAGTGTTTGTGTCTCAGGTGAAGAGGGTGGATCTGATCTCCATCACCTAGGACTTGACATAGATTAAGTAGATTAATCAAATCTCACATTGTTATCAATTTCTGCTCAATCTGCATGCTTTCTCAATCAGCTTTAACTGTATGTGCACTCGTAGATCAAGTTATTTCTCGAGTTGGGCTCTGGGATATAACAGCCGTTGAGTATCGGATTTTATGGTGGATTGTGGAGGAGGGGGGTTGAGTGTGTTGGAGTATGTGAGTATGTGCGTGTGTGCTTGTCTGGCATCTGTTGTGGGGGGATGTTGTGGGGGGTGTTGGGGGGTATGGGATGGACCGCGGGAATTATTTGCTAGGATAATAATTGCTTGTCAATGAATTAAATGTAATACAATGGCAATCCTGGTTATATGTTAGAATCCTATGCGTGAACTGCCGACATTATTACGCATATTAATTGATAATGATGGAAAATAGGATATGCATAATTTAAAAAATAATAATAGTTATATAGATATATATATAGAGAGGTGAAAGCATTGGAAATGCTTTTGGCGGTTAACCTGCTTCTGTTTTGTGGGTGGCACTGTGTGCTGTTTTCGATGGATGGGTCCTGGCCTCTCGGGGCCTTAGGGATACGGAGGGACGTGGGTGGGATGCTGATCACTGGGATGACGGCTCAACTTGGGATGGGGAGGGGCTTTAGCGGGGAATTAGTGGAGAACAATTGAAGGGTTACTCCGTAGCAATGCAAATATCACGGTACAGCTATATGGACACTCAATCATTACGCTATTTTTTATTGGTAAATTTACAAACATATATAATGATAAATAGACTTGAAACTTGTATCTCATTATGGTGTATGGTGAAATAAGTATAGCCAGTTATAATTGTAATGGCTTAGCTGATAATAACAAAAGAAGAACAATATTTACATGGCTCAAAGAGAAGGAATATAATATCTATTGTATACAGGAAACTCATTCAACAATTCGAGATGAAGTAGCGTGGAAAAAAGAATGGGGGAAATATACTTCTCCCATGGGCAAAGAAATTCAAAAGGGGTGATGATATTAATTAATAGTAATTTCGATCCGAATGTGCAAATTGTCCAAATAGATACGCAAGGTAGATGGATTATTTTAAATATGGTATTGGACCATAAACAGATATGGCTCATTAACCTTTACGGACCAAATAATGATGATCCACAATTCTTTGACAATATATATAATAAATTATCAAGCCTGCAAGCAACTCAAGACAATATTATTATGGTGGGGGATTATAATACTGTTTTAAATAGCTCAATGGACCGAAAAGGAAATCACACCACAAACAATCACCCACATGCTCTTAAGGAAATTGTGAATGTCATGGATACATTAGAACTAGTAGATATATGGAGGCTTAAATATGCTGATCTAGTGAGATATACATGGCGGAGACTGAATCAAGCTAGTCGTCTTGACTTCTTTCTTATCTCATTCTCGTTGGCACCAAAAGTAAAAAAAGTGTTGATAGGGGACAGAATGCGGTCGGACCATCATATAATAGGCATATACATTACTCTGACTGAATTTCCACGTGGGCGAGGATATTGGAAATTTAATCAAAGCCTATTAGATGATAATTTATTTATAATTAGAACAAAGGAATTTATAACTGACTTTTTCCAACATAACATAGGTACAGCGAATCCCCTTATTGTATGGGACACCTTTAAATGTGCCTTTAGAGGCCATGCAATTCAGTACTCATCTCGAAAACAAAAGCAATTTAGGTCAAAAGAGTTTATACTAAGAAAGGAAATAGAAAGTCTAACAGAACAGATAGATGGCAATAAAAACTGTAACATAGAGGCTCAGAATAAATTAGAGGAAAAACAAAAAGAAATGGAAAAACTTATTCAAGAAAGATCAAGTGTAATATATTATAAAAAATAAAGCAAACTGGATGGAATATGGGGAAAAATGCACAAAATTCTTTTTTAATCTTCAACATAGGAATGCTACCAAAAAGAACTTAATGAAATTGGTTACAATTGACGGAGTCACCCATAATTCACCTAATGATATTTTGAAGGAAGAAACAAAGTATTTTAAGCATATGTTTTCTTTTCAGTCGCCTCCATCTCCTCTAACTGAAGCTAATTGTAGAGATTTTTTTCTATTGATAATGTCAAATTAACAGCCACACAGAAAGACTCATGTGAAGGTGAAATTACAGAGGAGGAACTTCTGGATGCAATTAAAGACTTTAAGTCCGGGAAAACTCCAGTGTTGGATGGCATACCAATCGAGGTATACCAAACCTTTTTGATATACTAAGAGGACCGTTATTAGCATGTTTTAACCACTCCTATGTAAATGGTAGATTATCTGACACTCAAGAAGAAGATCTCATTATTACTGAAACAGGATACAAGTGGAAAATATAAAGATCCAGTCCATTTACAAAATTGGAGGCCACTTACACTTCAGTGTTGTGATGCAAAAATCCTAGCAAAATGTATAGCGCATAGAATTAAAAAGGTATTGTCGGATATTATTCATTCTAATCAGACAGGTTTTTTACATGGAAGATACATTGGAGATAATATAAGGCAAGTATTGGAAACAATAGAACACTATGGAAAATATGGGAAACCAGGCCTGCTATTCATAGCAGACTTCGAAAAAGGCATTTGATAAAGTTCGACTGAATTTATATATAAATGCCTGGAGCATTTCAATTTTGGAGAATCTCTTATAAAATGGGTCAAAATCATGTATAGTAACCCTAGGTGTAAAATAGTAAATAATGGCTATTTCTCAGAAAGTTTTAAACTGTCAAGAGGAGTGAAACAAGGTTGTCCACTATCGGCATATCTATTTATTGTGGCCATCGAGATGTTAGCTATTAAAATCAGATCCAATAATAATATCAGAGGATTAGAAATACAGGGCTTAAAAACAAAGGTGTCATTGTACGCAGATGATTCATGTTTTCTTTTAGATCCACAACTAGAATCCCTCCACAGCCTCATAGAGGATCTAGATACATTTTCTAACCTCTCTGGATTAAAACCAAATTATGACAAATGTACTATATTACGTATTGGATCACTAAAAAAATACAATTTTTACATTACCATGTAGTTTACCAATAAAATGGTCTGATGGTGATGTAGATATACTCGAATACATATCCCAAAGGAAATAAATGATCTCACTTCAATAAATTTTAATAGAAAGTTAGCAAAAATAGATAAGATCTTACTACCATGGAAAGGAAAATACCTGTCAATTTGTGGAAAAATCACCCTGATTAACTATTTAGTATTATCCCAGTTTACCTATTTGCTTATGGTCTTGCCTACGCCTAGCAAACAGTTTTTTAAATTATATGAGAAAAAAATATTCAATTTTATTTGGAACGGCAAGCCAGACAAAATTAAAAGAGCATATTTATATAATGAATATGAATTCGGAGGACAGAAATTATTAAATATTAAAGCATTAGACCTATCACTAAAATCTTCAGTCATCCAAAAGTTATACTTAAATCCGAACTGGTTCTCAAGCAAATTAGTAAGATTGTCTCACCCACTGTTCAAGAAAGGCCTTTTTCCCTTTATTCAGATTACAACCTCTCACTTTCAGTTATTTGAAAAGGAAATAATCTCCCAAATGTCACTATTTCTAAAACAAGCCATAGAAAGTTGGTTGCAATTTCAATTTAATCCTCCAGAAACGACAGAACAAATAATGCAACAAATATTGTGGTTAAATTCAAATATACTAATTGACAAAAAACCTTTATTTTTTGACAGAATGTTTAAAAAAGGTATAATCTTCGTAAATGATATCATCGGTAGGACTGGTGGAGTTATGTCGCACATGCAGCTAACAAAAACATATGGAAATGTCTGCTCTACCCAAAATTACAACCAAATAATTGCAGCCTTACCGCAAAAGTGGAAGAGGAAAGTTGAAGGGGGAGAAAGTAAGGAACTTGTCTGTCGGCCTTGCATTAAAGAACATAATTGGTTAAGGAAAACTGTGATAAATAAAAAAAGTATATCAGTTTCACTTAAGGACCAAAGGATTGACAGCCGTCCCATATAGATTGCAAAATAGTTGGGAAGAGATCTTTGACGTACCGATCCCATGGCATAGTGTTTATGAACTGACACGCAAAACGACACCGGATTCAAAAATTAGAATCTTTCAATTTAAATTATTATATAAAATTCTTGCTACCAATAGAATGTTATTTATATGGGGGATACAATCTTCCCAGCTCTGCAGATTTTGCTGTGAAGAGATAGAATCATTAGATCATTTGTTTTGGTTCTGTCCATTTGTAGCTTGTTTTTGGACACAGGTCCAGGAATGGCTAAAGGATTGCAATATTTACCTGGAACTAACCTTGCAGATAGCATTACTGGGTGATCTGAAAAGTCATAGTCAATCAATCAATAATATAATAATACTTTTAGCAAAAATGTTTATTTTTAATTCACAATCTGTAGAAGCAATGAGAATAGAAAGGTTCAGAACTTTTGTAAAACATCACAGTACGGTTGAAATATATATGGCAAATAGAAATCCTATATGGATGGTGTTAAGAGATAGATGGGAGGTATTGAATAGAGTTGAAGGATGGGACTAATAACAAATAACAACAAATAATAACAAAGATAGCTAATAATGTAAGCATACTGTGTCCATAATAAGTATATAGGTTGTATGTTGGGAGCTTTTGGGAAAGAGCACAGTTAGAAAGATATGGCATTTAGAAGCAAACCGGATGGACATCATGAAAATGATCGGAGGGGTTGAGAGTAGAAGAAGTTCAGGAGCAAAAAATAAATAAATATATATATATATATATAGATATAGAATTATTGTAAAATTAACTCTGTCCATAAGGTGTAGATAGTAAGTATAGACCGGAAGTAGAGGCCTGGGCGTTGTTGTTCACTAATTTACTCCAAGTAGGGAAAGGATGGTGGGGTTGAAAAG
Organism: Coregonus clupeaformis; assembly: GCF_020615455.1. NCBI lineage: Eukaryota > Metazoa > Chordata > Actinopteri > Salmoniformes > Salmonidae > Coregonus > Coregonus clupeaformis. The sequence continues at coordinate 146,154 of NW_025533674.1, read as the reverse complement.
TAATAAAGGGGAATATATATATAAAAAAAACAAAAAAAACATGGGGGATTGGAAGTGATGCAGACAATTACATTGATAGAAGATACAATCTATCTGCAATATTAAGCTGATCCATCCCCCTAAAAAAAAAAAAAAAAAAAAAAAAACTCTGTGGCATCACCATGATGACAAAATGCTCTCAAATCAAATCAAATCAAATTGTATTTGTCACATGCACCGAATACAACAGGTGTAGACCTTACCGTGAAATGCTTACTTACAAGCCCTTAACCAACAATGCAGTTCAAGAAAGAGTTAAGAAAATATTTACTAAATAAAGTAAAACCAAATTTAAAATAAATAAAAAGTAACACAATAAAATAACAATAACGAGGCTAAATGCAGGGGGTACCGGTACCGAGTCAATGTGCAGGGGTACAGGTTAGTCCAGGTAATTTGTACATGTAGGTAGGGGTGAAGTGACTATGCATAGATAATAAACAGCGAGTAGCACCAGTATAAAAACAAAGGGAGGGGGCGTTGTCAATGTAAATAGTCTGGGTGGCCATTTGATTAATTGTTCAGTAGTCTTATGGCTTGGGCGTAGAAGCTGTTAAGGAGCCTTTTAGTCCTAGACTTGGCACTCCGGTACCGCTTGCCGTGCAGTAGCAGAGAGAACAGTCTAGTATATAGGTCCTGGATGGCAGGAAGCTTGGCCCCAGTGATGTACTGGGCCGTACGCACTACCTGTGTAGCGCCTTACGGTCTGATACCGAGCAGTTGCCATACCAGGCGGTGATGCAATCGGTCAGGATGCTCTTGATGGTGCAGCTATATAACTTTTTGAGGATCTGGGGACCCATGCCAAATCTTTTCAGTCTCCTGAGGGGGAAAAGGTGTTGTCGTGCCCTCTTCACGACTGTCTTGGTGTGTTTGCAACATGATAGTTTGTTGGTGATGTGGACACCAAGGAACTTGAAACTCTCAACCTGCTCCACTACAGCCCCGTCGATGTTAATGTGGGCCTGTTCGGTCCGCCTTTTCCTGTAGTCCACAATCAGCTCCTTTGTCTTACTCACATTGAGGGAGAGGTTGTTGTCCTGGCACCACACTGCCAGGTCTCTGACCTCCTCCCTATAGGCTGTCTCTTTGTTGTCGGTGATCAGGCCTACCACTGTTGTGTCATCAGCAAACTTTAATGATGGTGTTAGAGTCGTGTTTGGCCACACAGTCGTGGGTGAACAGGGAGTACAGGAGGGAACTAAGCACACATCCCTGAGGGGTTGAGGATCAGCGTGGCAGATGTGTTGTTACCTACCCTTACCACCTGGGGGCGGCCCATCAGTAAGTCCAGGATCCAGTTGCAGAGGGAGGTGTTTAGTCCCAGGGTCCTTAGCTTAGTGATGAGCTTTGTGCACACTATGGTGTTGAACACTGAGATGTAGTCAATGAATAGCATTCTCACATAGGTGTTCCTTTTGTCCAGGTGGGAAAGGGCAGTGTGGAGTGCGATTGAGATTGCGTCATCTGTGGATCTGTTGGGGCGGTATGCGAATTGGAGTGGGTCTAGGGTTTCTGGGATAATGGTGTTGATGTGAGCCATGACCAGCCTTTCAAAGCACTTCATGGCTACCGACGTGAGTGCTACGGGGCGGTAGTCATTTAGGCAGGTTACCTTCGCTTCCTTGGGCACAGGGACTATGGTGGTCTGCTTGAAACATGTTGGTATTACAGACTCGGTCAGGGAAAGGTTGAAAATGTCAGTGAAGACACCTGCCAGTTGGTCCTCTCTCAGACTATAAGGGGAAATGTAGTCAGATGAAGAGAGAGCTAGAGTAGCAGTGTTCTCTGGGTTGATCCAAGTCTCCGTCAGGGCCAAAAAGTAAAGGGACTGAAGGGCAGCATAGGCTACTATGAACTCTGCGTTCTTGACCGCAGATCGGCAGTTCCAAGCGCTGCCAGAGACCAGGAATTCCACATGGGTTGTGTGCGCAGGGTACGTTAAATTAGAAGGGTTGCAGCCAAGGGGTGGGGAGCGTCTGTAAAGCCTACAGGGAGAGGAGCGAACTGGGATGGAAAACACACACATGGTTGACAAAGCTACAAAAGAGCAAAATGAGGTCATCTGAAAATAACTAGGTAAGATACTCGAGTGAGAGTGTGGTGTGAAGCTTTCCTCTCTTTCCTTCCTCGAAAAACTCGGCAGAACCGTCTTTGTTTTGCGACTGACACGACCGCCGCTTACAGCTGCCGCTGAGAAAACAGGACAGACTGAAGTACTACAAACTATAGAAGCCTTTTTTAAACCTTGGATACGTTACAAGTTTGCATTTCCTGCAACAGGATGATCAAATTAAGATGCGACATCTGTAGATCTTTAAATTTGAATGCCACACAATCAGGATCTTGCAGACAGGCAATGCTGTACAGTGTCTTGCAAAAGTATTCATCCCCCTTGGCGTTTTTTCCTATATTGTTGCATTACAACCTGTAATTTAAATAGATTTTTATTTGGATTTCATGCAATGGACATACACAAAATAGTCCAAGTTGGTGAAGTGAAATGAAAAGAATAACTTGTTTCAAAACAATTCTACAAAATAAATCACAGAAAAGTGGTGTGAGCATATGTATTCACCCCCTTTGCTATGAAGCCCCTAAATAAGATCTGGTGCAACCAATTACCTTCAGAAGTCACGTAATTAGTTAAATAAAGTCCACCTGTGTGCAATCTAAGTGTCACATGATCTGTCATATGATCTCAGTATATATACACCCGTTCTAACCTCAGGAAAATATCCAGCTGTCCTTGTAATGAAATAAACTACACTGAAAGACAACCCAGATTCTGTGTTTCAGCCCACGGTACGCACACACAAGCACGCATGAACGGTCACACACACACACACACCTTGAAGTGCACGGTGGGCCCCACATCCAGTACACTACAGTAATTAACTAAACTTATAGCATGTGATGCCTTTTTTAATAAACAGCACCTTAGAAAGTTAATTAATTACAATACATGCAGTGCGTATTGAATACTACTAATCCTGTTTGATTTTTAATATGAATATTTAATGTGTTTTGTTTAGTTTAAAAAATATATATTGATATGTAATATGAATATGTGTACAGTGTGGTATTTAGCTCATTAATGAGTGATGATGATAATTACCCTACTTTACTGTATAGCACTATATAAGTAGAGAGGATACACTGCTCTGAGACCTGCTACAGTATAACACTATATAAGTAGAGAGGATACACTGCTCTGAGACCTGCTACAGTATAGCACTATATAAGTAGAGAGGATACACTGCTCTGAGACCTGCTACAGTATAACACTATATAAGTAGAGAGGATACACTGCTCTGAGACCTGCTACAGTATAGCACTATATAAGTAGAGAGGATACACTGCTCTGAGACCTGCTACAGTATAGCACTATATAAGTAGAGAGGATACACTGCTCTGAGACCTGCTACAGTATAGCACTATATAAGTAGAGAGGATACACTGCTCTGAGACCTGCTACAGTATAGCACTATATAAGTAGAGAGGATACACTGCTCTGAGACCTGCTACAGTATAGCACTATATAAGTAGAGAGGATACACTGCTCTGAGACCTGCTACAGTATAGCACTATATAAGTAGAGAGGATACACTGCTCTGAGACCTGCTACAGTATAGCACGATATAAGTAGAGAGGATACACTGCTCTGAGACCTGCTACAGTATAGCACGATATAAGTAGAGAGGATACACTGCTCTGAGACCTGCTACAGTATAGCACTATATAAGTAGAGAGGATACACTGCTCTGAGACCTGCTACAGTATAACACTATATAAGTAGAGAGGATACACTGCCCTGAGACCTGCTACAGTATAGCACTATATAAGTAGAGAGGATACACTGCTCTGAGACCTGCTACAGTATAACACGATATAAGTAGAGAGGATACACTGCTCTGAGACCTGCTACAGTATAACACTATATACATTTTACATTTACATTTTAGTCATTTAGCAGACGCTCTTAACCAGAGCGACTTACAGGAGCAATTAGGGTTAAGTGCCTTGCTCAAGGGCACATTAACGTCATTTAGCAGACGCTCTTAGCCAGAGCGACTCACAAATTGGTGCGTTCACCCTATAGCCAGTGGGATAACCACTTTACAATTTGGGGGGTTAGAAGGAATACTTTATCCTATCCCAGGTATTCCTTAAAGAGGTGGGGTTTCAAATGTCTCCGGAAGGTGGTGAGTGACTCCGCTGTCCTGGCGTCGTGAGGGAGCTTGTTCCACCATTGGGGTGCCAGAGCAGCGAACAGTTTTGACTGGGCTGAGCGGGAGCTATGCTTCCGCAGAGGAAGGGAGCCAGCAGGCCAGAGGTGGATGAACGCAATGTCCTCGTTTGGGTGTAGGGACTGATCAGAGCCTGAAGGTACAGAGGTGCCGTTCCCCTCACTGCTCCATAGGCAAGCACCATGGTCTTGTAGCGGATGCGAGCTTCAACTGGAAGCCAGTGGAGTGTGCGGAGGAGGGGGGTGACGTGAGAGAACTTGGGAAGGTTGAACACCAGACGGGCTGCGGCATTCTGGATGAGTTGTAGGGGTTTAATGGCACAGGCAGGGAGCCCAGCCAACAGCGAGTTGCAGTAGTCCAGACGGGAGATGACAAGTGCCTGGACCAGGACCTGCGCCGCTTCCTGTGTAAGGCAGGGTCGCACTCTCCGAATGTTGTAGAGCATGAACCTGCAGGAGCGGGTCACCGCCTTGATGTTGGCGGAGAACGACAGGGTGTTGTCCAGGGTCACGCCTAGGCTCTTCGCACTCTGGGAGGAGGACACAGCGGAGTTGTCAACCGTGATGGCGAGATCATGGAACGGGCAGTCCTTCCCCGGGAGGAAGAGCAGCTCCGTCTTGCCAGGGTTCAGCTTGAGGTGGTGATCCGTCATCCATACTGATATGTCTGCCAGACATGCAGAGATGCGATTCGCCACCTGGTTATCAGAAGGGGGAAAGGAGAAGATTAGTTGTGTATCGTCAGCGTAGCAATGATAGGAAAGGCCATGTGAGGATATGACAGAGCCAAGTGACTTGGTGTATAGGGAGAAAAGGAGAGGGCCCAGAACCGATCCCTGGGGGACACCAGTGGTGAGAGCACGTGGTGCGGAGACAGCTTCCCGCCACGCCACTTGGTAGGAGCGACCGGTCAGGTAGGACGCAATCCAGGAGTGAGCCGCGCCGGGAGATGCCCATCTCGGAGAGGGTGGAGAGGAGGATCTGATGGTTCACAGTATCAAAGGCAGCAGACAGGTCTAGAAGGACAAGAGCAGAGGAGAGAGAGTTAGCTTTAGCAGTGCGGAGAGTCTCCGTGACACAGAGAAGAGCAGTCTCAGTTGAATGACCAGTCCTGAAACCTGATTGGTTTGGATCAAGAAGGTCATTCTGAGAGAGATAGCAAGAGAGTTGGCTAAAGACGGCACGCTCAATAGTTTTGGAAAGAAAAGAAAGAAGGGATACTGGTCTGTAGTTGTTGACATCAGTGGGGTCGAGTGTTGGTTTTTTGAGAAGGGGAGTAACTCTCGCTCTCTTGAAGACGGAAGGGACATGGCCAGCGGTCAAGGATGAGTTGATCAGCGAGGTGAGGTAGGGGAGAAGGTCACCGGAGATGGTCTGGAGAAGGGAGGAGGGGATGGGGTCAAGCGGGCAGGTTGTTGGGCGGCCTGCAGTCACAAGTCGCAGGATTTTATCTGGAGAGAGAGGGGAGAAAGAAGTCAAAGCATAGGGTAGGGCAGTGTGAGCAGGACCAGCAGTGTCATTAGACTTAACAAACGAGGATCGGATGTCGTCAACCTTCTTTTCAAAGTGGTTGACGAAGTCATCCACAGAGAGAGAGGAGGGGGGGGGAGGATTCAGGAGGGAGGAAAATGTGGCAAAGAGCTTCCTAGGGTTAGAGGCAGATGCTTGGAATTTAGAGTGGTAGAAGGTGGCCTTAGCAGCAGAAACAGATGAAGAAAATGTAGAGAGGAGGGAGTGAAAAGATGCCAGGTCGGCAGGGAGTTTAGTTTTTCTTCCATTTCCGCTCCGCTGCCCGGAGCTCTGTTCTGTGAGCTCGCAATGAGTCATCAAGCCACGGAGCTGGAGGGGAGGACCGAGCCGGCCGGGAGGATAGGGGACACAGAGAGTCAAAGGATGCAGAAAGGGAGGAGAGGAGGGTTGAGGAGGCAGAATCAGGAGATTGGAGGGAGAAGGATTGAGCAGAGGGAAGAGATGATAGGATGGAAGAGGAGAGAGTAGTGGGAGAGAGAGAGCGAAGGTTGCGGCGGCGCATTACCATCTGTGTAGGGGCAGAGTGAGTAGTGTGGGAGGAGAGTGAGAGAGAAAAGGAAACAAAGTAGTGGTCGGAGACATGGAGGGGAGTTGCAGTGAGATTAGTAGAGGAGCAGCATCTAGTGAAGATGAGGTCAAGCGTATTGCCTGCCTTGTGAGTAGGGGGACGGTGAGAGGGTGAGGTCAAAAGAGGAGAGGAGTGGAAAGAAGGAGGCAGAGAGAAATGAGTCAAATGTGGACATAGGGAGGTTGAAATCCCCCAAAACTGTGAGGGGTGAGCCATCCTCAGGGAAGGAACTTATCAAGGCGTCAAGCTCATTGATGAACTCTCCAAGGGAACCTGGAGGGCGATAGATGACAAGGATATTAAGCTTAAATGGGCTAGTGACTGTGACAGCATGGAATTCAAATGAGGAGATAGACAGATGGGTTAGGGGGAAAAATTGAGAATGTCCACTTGGGAGAGATGAGGATTCCTGTACCACCACCCCTCTGACCAGATGCTCTCGGGGTATGCGAGAACACATGGTCAGACGAGGAGAGAGCAGTAGGAGTAGCGGTGTTTTCAGTGGTGATCCATGTTTCCGTCAGCGCCAGGAAGTCGAGGGACTGGAGGTTGGCATAGGCTGGGATGAAGTCAGCTTTGTTGGCAGCAGAACGGCAGTTCCAGAGGCTGCCTGCGACCTGGAACTCCACGTGGGTGGTGCGTGCAGGGACCACCAGGTTGGAGAGGCAGCAGCCACGCGGTGTGGTGCGTTTGTGTAGCCTGTGCAGAGAGGAGAGAACAGGGATAGGCAGAGGCATAGTTGACAGGCTGTAGCAAATGGCTACAAAAATGCAGAGGAGATCGGAATGAAATGGACTAAGCATCTGGGAGCGGAGAGAGCAGGGCCTCGCTCACCAAAAACTTCTACCTCAGAAACTAAAATTGTTTCACTGAACCACCCGAACAAAAAACTCTCCCAACTTCCGCCTTTGGAAATCAGAATTGTTGTGAACCACAGCGGTTCAATGTTTAAAGGAATAGACTCAACCCACTTTGTTCAGCTAGCCAACTATGACACCATAGCCAACTAGCAGACTAGCATCCAATAACAATAACACACCGCTTTAGCACCAACACTTGGTCACAACAAACCACCAATAATGTGATAACACACTAAACAGATCATTCGTGTCTGTGTCAAGTTCCTTTCATGACGCAGCAATGATTAGACGTTGGCTAGTTAGGACAAGTATATTGTGGTTAGCTACTACAGTACAGCCAGCTGGTCATGTTGGGTAGCTAGCAATGGCCACTGTGTTGACTCTGTTTGAAGAACGGCTAGCTAGCTAGCTTCGTGCTACAGCCGGCACGGCCGAGGACACTGCCAAGACACAGTAACTACCCACAACAACCCACGAAGCCTAGCTATGACGCCGTAGCCAACCTGCAAGCTAGCATCCATTAACACACAACTTAGCATCAACACCTGGCCACAACAAACTGCCAAGAGTGTGTCAGCACACCAAACAGACAATTCAAGTCCGTGTCGAGTTCCCTTCACAACGCAGCAAAAAATAAAATAAAAAAATTAAACGTTGGAACCAGCTCTCCAGCGTTGCTAATCGTTACCAGTAGCTACCCGCTAGCTAGCTAGCCTCGTGCCTCGATACTAACCTACAACTACCCACGGAAACCTACAATAACAACAACACCAACCTACAATAAATACAATACCTAACTACAGCTAACTACCTACCTACGATCTAATACATGGTTAAGCAAAAGTTAAACGTTGGCTAGGACTACATTACCATTGGAACCAGCTCTCCAGCGTTGCTAATCGTTACCTGTAGCTACCCGCTAGCTAGCTAGCCTCGTGCCTCGATACCAACCCACAATTACCCACGGAAACCTACAATAACAACAATACTAACCTACAGTAAATACAATACCTAACTACAGCTAACTACCTACCTACGATCTAATACATGGTTAAGCAAAAGTTAAACGTTGGCTAGGACTACATTACCATTGGAACCAGCTCTCCAGCGTTGCTAATCGTTACCAGTAGCTACCCGCTAGCTAGCTAGCCTCGTGCCTCGATACTAACCCACAATTACCCACGGAAACCTACAATAACAACAATACTAACCTACAATAAATACAATACTTAACTACAGCTAACTACCTACCTACGATCTAACACATGGTTAAGCTTTACTCAACACTACATGTAGCTTACCTCCTGCTTACCTCCAGCCAGAGAAAAACACGACCTCTCCCGACAACCTCCCCCCGAGACCATATAAGTAGAGAGGATACACTGCTCTGACACCTGCTACAGTATAACACTATATAAGTAGAGAGGATACACTGCTCTGAGACCTGCTACAGTATAGCACTATATAAGTAGAGAGGATACACTGCTCTGAGACCTGCTACAGTATAGCACGATATAAGTAGAGAGGATACACTGCTCTGAGACCTGCTACAGTATAACACTATATAAGTAGAGAGGATACACTGCTCTGAGACCTGCTACAGTATAGCACTATATAAGTAGAGAGGATACACTGCTCTGAGACCTGCTACAGTATAGCACTATATAAGTAGAGGACACACTATACTGGTGAACCCTGCAGTCTTGTTGAAGACCACCCTGCCAATCCAACCCCTGATTTATGGAAGGTTTCGAGACTGGTTGTCGGTGTGGGAGGCTGATGATAAAGTCTGGGGTTGCTGGGAGACGGGCTAGCTCAGGGGAGGAAAGAACACGTCTCCGGTTGCCAGGTCTTCCTGATAAGTCTGGTAGATCAGAGAGAGGGCCTGAGGCCAGCTACATTTTATACCTGAGGATTTCCAGACCTCTTTAAGGGCCGACTGGCTGGTGTCGGTCACTGTGGCTGCTTCTACTGGGGGGAAAACTGCACTGAGCCTCTCATCATAAACCCCATAGGCTGCCAGTCTGTTTCTAGTCTCTTTAATATAGCCTGGGTACCAGTCTGTTTCTAGTCTCTTTAATATAGCCTGGGTGCCAGCACTAAGCCTCTCCTCATGAACCCCATAGGCTGCCAGTCTGTTTCTAGTCTCTTTAATATAGCCTGGGTGCCAGCACTAAGCCTCTCCTCATGAACCCCATAGGCTGCCAGTCTGTTTCTAGTCTCTTTAATATAGCCTGGGTGCCAGCACTGAGCCTCTCCTCATGAACCCCATAGGCTGCCAGTCTGTTTCTAGTCTCTTTAATATAGCCTGGGTGCCAGCACTGAGCCTCTCCTCATAAACCCCATAGGCTGCCAGTCTGTTTCTAGTCTCTTTAATATAGCCTGGGTGCCAGCACTGAGCCTCTCCTCATGAACCCCATAGGCTGCCAGTCTGTTTCTAGTCTCTTTAATATAGCCTGGGTGCCAGCACTAAGCCTCTCCTCATAAACCCCATAGGCTGCCAGTCTGTTTCTAGTCTCTTTAATATAGCCTGGGTGCCAGCACTAAGCCTCTCCTCATAAACCCCATAGGCTGCCAGTCTGTTTCTAGTCTCTTTAATATAGCCTGGGTACCAGTCTGTTTCTAGTCTCTTTAATATAGCCTGGGTACCAGTCTGTTTCTAGTCTCTTTAATATAGTCTGGGTACCAGTCTGTTTCTAGTCTCTTTAATATAGCCTGGGTACCAGTCTGTTTCTAGTCTCTTTAATATAGCCTGGGTACCAGTCTGTTTCTAGTCTCTTTAATATAGCCTGGGTACCAGTCTGTTTCTAGTCTCTTTAATATAGCCTGGGTACCAGTCTGTTTCTGCTCTCTTGCCAATTCTTTATGGAATTGTCATGCAAAACATTTTATTGGGTTTGACAATGACAATGGAGTAGGCAAAAGCACAAACAGATCTGGGAACAGGCCTGGCTTCCCCACAGCCCATAGGCCAACAGGCCTGGCTTCCCCACAGCCCATAGGCCAACAGGCCTGGCTTCCCCACAGCCCATAGGCCAACAGGCCTGGCTTCCCCACAGCCCATAGGCCAACAGGCCTGGCTTCCCCACAGCCCATAGGCCAACAGGCCTGGCTTCCCCACAGCCCATAGGCCAACAGGCCTGGCTTCCCCACAGCCCATAGCCCAGAGTTCGTCAATTAGGTTTGGCCTCGGGACACATTTTTTCCTGGCTAATATAAGGCGGGCCAGAACAATATTAGCACAATTCATTGGCCTACACCACAAATTGAACAACATTTTTAGCACATCCGGTTACATTTAGTGACAAAAAACATAATAATTTCGATCTGGTTCAATTATTATTTTTTTGTCTATTTCTCTGTCCGTTGATTGGTGGGGGAAAAGAGGTCTACATAGCCTACTGTAGACTAAACTACTTTTCATTACGTCAACATTCGTTCAGAACAATTAGCTTGATAGCGAGAGAAAATGTCGCTCTCAAAAAGTATCAAAAGAAAGGTGCATAATGAAAATCGAAAGTTTCAGGGAAGAATAGACAGAGAGATATGCGTTCATCTTACCATCTTTTCCCAATGCCAAGCCAGTTTGTCTTATTTGCAGTGAATGTCGCTGTTTGCAAATCATTCAGTCTCAGACGTCATTATGAATCTAAGCATGTAACTTTCAAAGTGGCATTCCCGGACGGACGCAGAAACATTGAAGAGTTAACTGCAAGCTACACACACGGCTTTTTTGGCTGACATTATGTCACTTAAACGGGTTAAATCTGCAGTTACAAGGAAGAGGGAAAACAGTCGAGGACATGGTGGAAAAACTTGAGGACTTTACAAGGAAGCTTGAGTTGTTCGACTTGGACTTGTCATCTGGAAGGCTATTGCACTTCAGCACACTGAAGAAACGACAGGCAGAGTGACCAGGCCGCAGCATTGTCACAGAGGTGATGGAAGATTTCATCAAGCAGCTGAGGGACAACTTCTCCACCAGATTTGAAGACTACAGCATGTCTGTTGATAAAACAAGTTTACTGGAGAACGGAGACCAAGTAGAGACTTTTGGACAAGGTGGATAATTGTATAATATAAGGCAGTTTATTCAGAGGTAAAGATATCTGGAATCGCGTGCACGGACCCGTTCGTCAATCTCGTAGGGAGATATCTGAGAGAGCCCCTAAACATTGTGTGCTGACATTTTATACAATAAAATGAAGTAGGTTGATTCTAGTAGTTCTGATCTTCTGATTGGTCCTGATGAGTTGGGCGAGGTCACCTCCAGGCTAGTGTCACTGTTGCATTGGCTCTGAGTCGGGTTCTCTGTCTTCAGATGTTCAGCCTAAGAGAAGGGGGTTTTTGTGTGTGTGTGTGTGTTGTGTGTGTATGTGTGTGTGTGTGTGTGTGTGTGTGTGTGTATGTGTGTGTGTGTGTATGTGTGTGTATGTGTGTGTGTGTGTGTGTGTGTGTGTGTGTGTGTGTGTGTGTTTAACAATGATGATGTGTGTGTGTGTGTGTATGTGTGGGTGTGTGTGTGTGTGTGTGTGTGTATGTGTGTGTGTGTGTGTTTGTGTGTGTCCTCAGAGCAAGAACTCGTGAGTTGGAAGAACTGAGAGACCTATGGCGTGGGTGTTGTCCTTAGCCACCTGCTGATAAGGCTGACAAGATAGAAGTCTTTTGTGCATTGTATTAAATACAAAGGCCCAACACAAGATGGGTCATGCACAAGATTTTAGTCAGACCAAGCTATAACATTATATATTTACTACGACAAATCCCTCTCTTCACGTCTCCCCAGAGACGTGACCAAGTAACAGTAAAGAAGGAAAACTTAAAACGTGACACAAGCTAACAGTGTAATTGGCAAAATAGGGAAAACTTTATCAGAAGATAAAGTTTTACATTCCCCCCCTCTTCACGTCTCACAAGAGACGTGACAAAAGCTTAAATGCTGCAATTGGCAAAATAGGGAAAACTTTATCAGAAGATAAAGTTTTACATTCCCCCTCTTCACGTCTCACAAGAGACGTGACAAAAAGCTTAAATGCTGCAATTGGCAAAATAGGGAAAACTTTATCAGAAGATAAAGTTTTACATTCCCCCCCTCTTCACGTCTCACAAGAGACGTGACAAAAAGCTTAAATGCTGCAATTGGCAAAATAGGGAAAACTTTATCAGAAGATAAAGTTTTACATTCCCCCTCTTCACGTCTCACAAGAGACGTGACAAAAGCTTAAATGCCGCAATTGGCAAATAGGAAAACTTTATCAGAAGATAAAGTTTTACATTCCCCCTCTTCACGTCTCACAAGAGACGTGACAAAAGCTTAAATGCTATTCATCATCCAGATATCCTTGGTCAGCATCGTCAATAGCAAGCAAAGGAAACATCTGACCGTTATCTGCAGGATGTGGATCAATAGCGGTGGTTATAATCCTGGTTGTCAGCGTCCCGTATGCATGGAATGCAACAGCATCCACAAAGCACTAGAATTGCAGCAAAAACAGAGATGGATACAAGTATAGAAGAAACAAGCGTTTTATATTTACCAAACGCATCCATCCAAGAGTCCCACATTGAAGTATCCACCCCTGAGTGGCTCTTCATTTTGCCATTAAGAGTTTGTAACCCTTCCAGGGCGACAGTCAAGCTGCCATCTGTGGCTGTATTGTTGGGAATAAAGGTACAACATTGTTCACCAAACATAGCACATACTCCTCCTTTTTCAGCCAGGAGCATGTCGACAGCAATACGATTTTGGAAAGCCATGAGAGAGGTCGCAGCCAACTGGCCATGCACCGCCTCAAAACCTTGTTGTGTCCAATTGCCTAATTTTTGAACATTAAAATGGACATAATTGATTCTGTCAACATTTTTATTAATCGTCACCACCAGCAAAATGAAGATTCAAAACCTGCGGCTACTTGGTCAATCAATTTATACTCATCTGGTACCCCCCTAGGGACCCCAATTGCATCAATGTAGGTTGGGTCCCCATGAGTAGGGCCCACAGCGCGCCTGGTCCTGGTAGGAATTAAGTCAGACACATGGGTCACCAGCTCCTGAACACCTGTTGGATACACAGAAATTGGTAGCAAAAGAGAGACTAGTGCACAGGTGCCTGTGGCATTTCCAGGCAGTCCATCAAACAGACGAACGCCTCCACACCACCACCAGACATCAGCCCTGGAAACAGGTTTAAACTCAGCATTAGGCGTATAGATAAACCGACACCATCCAACAGGTACCATACCCAACAATGGTAGACCTTTCGTGAGATTAACACAGGTAAAGTTAGCTCTAGCCACCTGATAGGAAAAAATTGGTTTCTTAGTTACTTTAGTAACCAAGGGATGAATTACGTCCCATAGTGTACAATTGGCGGAAGGGTTGTCATGTTTCATGACAGACAGGAAGCATTCTGGCGTAATGGCGGCAGGGATAATGCGAAGCAATGGCCGTGCCCCCCATACAAACCACACAACTCTGATGAGTCACCCTTGCCGCTTCCTCAGTCAACAAGAGCCAGTTGTTAGAAAGGCCGGAGACACCTGTAGCGGTCAAGATTACATCATCCAAAGTAGGTGGAGTGGTAACCATGGTAATTGGTCCCCATCTACCTCTACCTGTGGGTTTCACAATGTTTTTTCTATCATCCTTAATTGTAGAAGTGGAAGGGTCGGGTGTTGATACAAAACAAACAATCAAGTTCCATTTAAAATAGTAAATATAAAATGGAGCCCTATTTCGACTATATGGACCGGTGTCCATATATGGAGCCAATATGAAATATTGGCAGCCCTCCCTCTGGCCTGGTGGGATAATTAACTTCAGGCCATTTTGTTCTTTGGCCAATGTAAGTCCCTTTCGCCATAATAAGACGTTCCGTCCTGTTGAATAACTTGACCAATCAGGACCTGTCTCGGCGACTAGGTTTTTCCAGGACCATTTATCCAAACCCCCCAATGTCATGTACCAATGATATTGGACTTGCCATAACTTCCTGTTTTCATTCTGCCCAGTACTTTCCAACATTCCCCAAGGGACGGTGACAGTGGTGGTAGTATTTATAGGGATACATAGGGTGGTACTTCTAATTTGGTTGGTAGTACAGTTTTGGTCGCTATTTAAAACATGTCGTTTTCGTAAGGTATGGGTGTTTGTTCTGACGGTGGCGTGAGATGTGATATTATTAGGACTAGTGATATTAGTATGTGGATGTGCTGGTTGCTGTATTAGCCATGTGAAAGTTCCCATGGAAACTCCAGTGACTATAATGAAAATAACAAACAAGGGACCAGAGATACCCAGTCTCTCCCAGGGAGGTCTATGTCTCCTCCCAGGGCGAAGCCCTCCAGTCTCTGTTAATGAGAGTCTCCTCCACATTCTCACAGACTAGGAGCCTCTGTATTTGGTGCCGAATTTAGGGCGCTCAAGTCAGCCCTGACCTCAGTCAAAGTTCTGGAAGGAGTTGGTGCTGGTGTGCAATGTGTAAGGTGGTGCCAAGGTGCGCCCAATTTACCTTTGACCTGGACTGAGTGTGAAGTAACCTCCTTCACTTCGCACGGTCCAGTCCACCTGGGTTCTTGCCACTTTCTCTTGTGGACCTTAACCCTCACCCAGTCACCAACTTTTACCTTCAGCGGCGCCGGATCTCCCGTCAGCTCCCCCTCTTGGACCTTGTGAATCTGTTTGGAGAGAGCTGCAGAGAGTTCCGTTAGTTTTCTCACATATTCAGACATTACAATTTGTTGTACATCAAGGGCGGGCATATGACCTCCCTCCCTTGGTGGACCAGGCATGACTCTACCAGTCATAATCTCATGTGGAGAGAGATGGGTGCCTGCTCCTGGAGAGGCTCTCATGGCCATCAACGCCAGGGGCAGAGCTTCAACCCACGTCAACTTTGAACCTGCACATACCTTGGCTATCTTAGCCTTCAAAGTTTGATTGGCACGTTCCACGAGGCCCCTGAGATTGCGGCCGGTACACAGACCCAAACTTGTGCACAATGCCGAACCTCTCCTCCACCTGTCTCAGGTGTTGGTTACTGAAATGGGACCCGTTGTCGGATCGGATTTGTCTTGGAACCCCATACCTTGGTATGAGTTCAGTCTGCAGCCACTTAATGACCGACCTGGCATCCTCACGTGCTGTTGGTATTGCCTCAACCCATTTGGAGAATCGATCTACCATTACCAATAAGTACCTTTTCCCATTAGTTACATTATCAGCCCCCCATGTCAGTGTAATCTATGCTAATGTCCTGAAAACATGCATTAGGTACTGGGTATGAACCCATGGGTGTTTGGAAAGGTTTCTTTGGGTTGTGGCTGCCACAAATGCTGCACTCATCACAAAACAAGTCTGTCATGTCCTTAATGTGTGGGTGCCACCAAATATGGGAAACCTTCTGTAAAGTTTTGAGTTTCCCTTCATGGGTGGGCCCATGAGCCTCACGTATCAGCTCGGGACAGAGATTAGCTGGGGCCACCAACCTGCCGTCATGGCATCTCCAAAGTTCATCAGGTCCTTTGGTGGCTCCATTCTGTCCCCATACCGAGTGCTCATACGGGCCCGCTGTGAATTGTAGTTCCTTTATGTGTTGGTCTGTGAGTTCTGTTCTAGCTGGTTGAGTCTGCAGCACCATCTGTCTTGGAGTGTAGCCCCCAGCTTTCTTGGCTGCTTTGTCAGCTGCGTCATTTCCCTCGCTGACTTTGTTCTTGAATTGCTGATGTCCTTTGCACTTCATGATGGCCACCTGCTCAGGTAGTGAGACTGCTTTTATCAGTCTCTCCATTTGTGCCTTGTGTTTGATCGGAAGGTTTCCTGTTGTGGTGAAGTTACGTCTGACCCATTGTGGTCCATCTGTATGGACTGCTCCATGAGCATATGCTGAGTCAGTGTAGATGTTCACAGTCTTTCCTTCAGCCTTTTCCAGGGCTTGAGTCAAACCAATGATCTCGGCTAGTTGGGCTGAGGCAGGTTGTGGGATGATGTCTGATTCCAGGGTCACGTGTGACCCGGTCTGGAAGCTGCTGTACCACTGCATATGCTGCTATGTTCCCTTCTTCTCCTCTATAGCAGCATCCATCGGTGTACAACCATAGATCAGGATTGGTAAGGGGTTCGTTTCCCAAGTCTGGTCGCAGTTTCAGTTCCTGTGCCGCCCTCTCTTCGAAGGAGTGTGCCAACCCTTCTTCTGCATTGAGTGCGTCTGCCATGTTTTTGTCGGTGTTGACAAAAGTAATGTGTGATTGGGTGCATTTATTCTGGATTTTGTTCTTTCTTTCAGCGCTGAACGTGAATTCCTTGCTCATCAGATATGCTGCAACCCCATGGTGCGTATGGATTTCCAATTTGTGGCACATTACCAGGTGGGCGGTTTTTTCAATAGCTTTTGCCACTGCAGCCACGTACCTGGAACATGTTATCTGACCTTCTTCAATATGGTCCAACTTAGAGGAATGATACATCAGTACTCTTCTCTCCCCCTCTTGTTTCTGAAAAAGGATGGAAGAAGTGAACCCCTCCTTTTCAGAAACATCAAGATGAAATTTGTTTTTGTAGTCGGGTGCTGTCAGAGCTGCTGCCACCGAGAGATCGGTTTTTAGGAGAGCAAATGCTGTTGATGCTTCAGGTGTCCAGGTAAGTGAGGAGTGTAAGTTTCTTGGTCCTGCTTCTCTCACTATTTCTCTCAGTGGTTCAGTCCTGGATGTGTAGTCAGGGATGTGGGTACGGCTGTACCCTGTCAACCCCAGGAAGGACAACATGCCTGACACTGTGATGGGACGTGGATGATGGAGTATGGAATCTCGGTGGGATTTCGAGAGACCAGCACCTTCTCCTGAGATTTCTCTGCCAAGGAAAAGGACAGTTCTGCGACAGGACTGGACTTTGCTCATTTTGACCTTGTAGCCTTTGACAGCCAAGAAGTCAAGTAGGGTTTTTGTCATTTGTAGACAGAGATCAGATGTGGGAGCCCCCAGCAAAAGGTCATCTACATATTGGATGAGTATCACTCCTTCAGGGATTTTCAATTCGGCCAGGTGTGTCTTTAGGATATGATTGAAGATTCCGGGAGAACACCTGTAACCCTGTGGAAGAACCGAATACGTATACTGTTGATGTTCATATGTGAAGGCAAAGAGAGGCTGTGAAGCCTCATCCAGTGGAATGCTGAAGAAGGCATTAGCCAGATCCACAACGGTGAAGTATTGGTGTTTTGGTGAGAGATTACTCAGTGTAATGTGAGGGTCAGGGACAGGTAGGTCAATGGGTGCAGTGACGTCGTTCACTGCTCGGAAGTCTTGTACCATCCGGTATGTTTCGCCTCCTGTTTTCAAGACTGGTAAGATTGGTGTGTTCCATGGAGACACAGTGCGATATATGACACGAGCTCCCAACAACCCATCTATGGTTGGTTTGATCCCCATGGTCTGTTCAGGTTTCAGACGGTACTGTGTTCGGTAGATAGGAATTTGATCAGGGTTGAGTAAGGTGATGGTGACTGGTGCCACCTGTAGTTGTCCAACATCAAATGGGGTGTTTGTCCATTTGCCTTCATCAACGGTGGAAAGCAGTGCTTGTGATGAGGGGTGGTCTGTGTAAGGTTTACCATGGTGTCTTGGGAGAGTCAAACGTTCAGGAAGGCAATGTTCCTCTGTGTCAACTGTCATAAACCTCCACATGTTCTCAGTGGTGGCTTTGGTTATTCCTGGAGTTTGGGTGGGTTCCCACTGGAGTTTGGATGCTCTTCTGATCATAGGCCCAAGGCTCCTTGCCTCAAAACCGTGTCCAACTGCCAGTGTAACATGGGGAGCAGATTCTTCGCCCAGTAGGTACCAGGATTTCAAATGGGAAGGTAGGATAACCGGAGCAGCCACTCCTTCTTGTCCACACACTATGGTACAACATCTGATTGTTGGTGTCAGGTGCATCATGTTTTCATCCCAGTCATCGGTATATGGGTTGACATCATTGTCAGTCACATTAAGTGTACAGTGGATTTCAGCTTGAGGAGTCTTGTATGGGTGAAATGTGTAGATGAGTTGTCTCAGCTGGTTGAACTTGAATTGAACCTCAGGGGTTCCTTGGCCGGTTGGGACAATATAGGAATTGATGCTTCAAATTGGAAGGGCCCCATTGGAAGAGCAATGGTATGGTCTTGTTTTGTGCTTCGGGTGTTCCTGATACCCCCACCACCTGTATTGATTCCGAAGAGAGTGGTTGACGAGATCTTATGGCAGAGTACGTACATCCTGTATCTACCAAAAATTGGTGGGTAACTCCCTCCACTTCACACATGACAGTTGGTTCAGTGTGGAGTGGAAAATGCTGACCCCCATTCCCGTTCTGTGGTGGTGGGCAGCTTCAGGGCCAGGGAGGATATTCGTCTGACATGCCCTGGAAGGTAGGAGCTGGCTGCTGGTTAGGCTGTTGGTTTGGGTGTTGTTGTGGGTGGTTATATGCTGGTAGGGCAGCATCTGGCTGGTACATCGGTCTTGGGCCTCCTCTAGCTCTTTCTCCATAGAGGTGAGTTGCCCTTTAGACGGGGCACCCCCGCTAAAGTAACCTGCCTGTGTCCATTTGAGTTTCACTCCCTCCCACACTTTCTTTACTGTCTTATACTGTTCTTTCCCTCCCGCTCTATCCTGTATTTTTTGATCTAGATATTCATTAAATTTGAGTTTTGGGACGGTAGTGGTTGCCATGGTTATACAGTTTTTAGACTATCTTGGTGCACTTAGCCCGTCACTGGCCGAATCCAGCAATGTATTCTTGGCGCTGACTGAAACTTATCTCTGATGTCCCACCCTCGTACACAAAAAATGTTCAATACTTTATTATTAGGAATTATTTTGCAAAAGGTATTATTGTTTTTCAATTATTCGAATTATTATATATTTTCCCAAAAGGTATCAGAATCGCCCTTTTGGAACAATATATTAACAAACTCAAGCGCTCCCAAAACAATCATCAATTTAATCCCAGGAATTATTTTGCAAAAGTTATTATTGTCTTTCAGGTACTCGAGCTATTATATATTTTCCCAAAAGGTATCAGAATCGCCCTTTTGGAAGAATATATTAGCAAACTCGAGCGCTCCTAAAATAATTATCAATTTAATTTTAGGAATTATTTAGCAAAAGTTATTATTGTTTTTCAGGTATTCAAGTTATTATATATTTCCCCAAAAGGTATCAGAATCGCCCTTTTGGAAGAATATATTAGCAAACTCGAGCGCTCCTAAAATAATTATCAATTTCATTTTAGGAATTATTTAGCAAAAGTTATTATTGTTTTTCAGGTATTCGAGTTATTATATATTTTCCCAAAAGGTATCAGAATCGCCCTTTTGGAAGAATATATTAGCAAACTCGAGCACTCCTAAAATAATTATCAATTTAATTTTAGGAATTTAGGAAATACCAACACCACAAGAGGGAAAAAGTACAAGTCAGCTTTTAGCGCAGCGGCTGCATAACAGGCAAAATAGGACTCGGTGGTCCTCTTAAAAGTTATCAACTAGTTAGTCTCATGAAACGGCCAATCTTACACAACATTCAGGTTAACATTTCAACAATTACATTTTTCATTACATATCAGCATCAACACACGAATTCAGTTTGAGTTCCTCACAGTACATCTAGTTGAGTGCCAAGTCAACCATTGCCCGACTATCTGAACTTGTATTTTTATTTTATTTTATTGATTCTCCTCAAGGAGACTCCCAGTCGTTTAAACCATTCAACTGGCGTCTAGTCGGGAGAACCTTTTCTGGACTTGGATTCTCAAGGAATTAACTCAACCCGACTATCTGAATCTTTTTATCAAGTCACCAGATCCTTCTCTTGTGGATCAAATAAAAGGGTCCATCTCTTGTGAACCAAACCTCTGTAATAGGCTCCTCACTAGAGAGCCACACTTCAACAGAAAATAAAAGTCGGTCCTTCTCTTGTGAACCACTGTAACTAGACTTCTTCTCTTAGAGTCACATTTCAACAGTAAAAACCTAAGATTTATCAGCATCAACAGCAAAAATAAAAGGGTCCTTCTCTCGTGAACCACAACCTCTGTAACTAGACTCCTCCCCTAGAGAGTCACATTTCAACAGTAAAAACCCTAAAGAATTCAGATATCTTTACATATATGCCTTTTGAGTCATAATAGATATGTTATAAATTTAACAGTAATCCATACTCACGCTCAGTACTACTGATCTTAATTTGGTTTATCCTACAATACAATATGCAGATTTTGTTTTAACAGGTTCTGCTTACCTTTGTATTGACGTCCGTTTAGATCAGTTTCCTGAGGCGAGCTGGATTCCCGGCTGCTCCTGCGAACAGGTCACCCGTCCTTTCTGATCCGTCTCTTACTTGTCTCCTGTCTCTATCAACTTTTATGGACCGAATTCAGAGTTAGAAAACCATCCTCTGCTACCAATTTTGTTGATGATCACAAGTTTACTGGAGAACGGAGACCAAGTAGAGACTTTCGGACAAGGTGGATAATTGTATAATATAAGGCAGTTTATTCAGAGGTAAAGATATCTGTAAATAGCGTGCACGGACCCGTTCGTCAATCTCGTAGGGAGATATCTGAGAGAGCCCCTAAACATTGTGTGCTGACATTTTATACAATAAAATGAAGTAGGTTGATTCTAGTAGTTCTGATCTTCTGATTGGTCCTGATGAGTTGGGCGAGGTCACCTCCAGGCTAGTGTCACTGTTGCATTGGCTCTGAGTCGGGTTCTCTGTCTTCAGATGTTCAGCCTAAGAGAAGGGGGTTTTTGTGTGTGTGTGTGTGTGTGTGTGTGTGTGTGTGTGTGTGTGTGTGTATGTGTGTGTGTGTGTGTATGTGTGTGTATGTGTGTGTGTGTGTGTATGTGTGTATGTGTGTGTGTGTGTGTGTGTGTGTGTGTGTGTGTGTGTGTTTAACAATGATGATGTGTGTGTGTGTGTGTATGTGTGGGTGTGTGTGTGTGTGTGTGTGTGTGTGTGTGTGTGTGTGTGTGTGTGTGTCCTCAGAGCAAGAACTCGTGAGTTGGAAGAACTGAGAGACCTATGGCGTGGGTGTTGTCCTTAGCCACCTGCTGATAAGGCTGACAAGATAGAAGTCTTTTGTGCATTGTATTAAATACAAAGGCCCAACACAAGATGGGTCATGCACAAGATTTTAGTCAGACCAAGCTATAACATTATATATTTACTACGACATGTCCAAGGATATCATTGCGTTTGTACGTGATCCTCTCACAGTCCGCCCAGGTGGAGAATTCTCCTCCCTTGCTAAGAAAACGATGCCCTCGCTGGATGAGGCCGCAATTCAAATGGAGCTGATTTAATTCCAGACATCGAGCCAAATCAGAGATGCGCTCAGAGGAGTGCCGAGTCCTTGTGTGCGTTTTGGGTGGCACAATAAAGAAACTTGCATTTTGTTTTGATCGACTTACACCTGCGAGTCCTCATTTTCCTCTATGAACGCAATATAGACTCACGACAGGAACCGGCTTTCACATAAGTCAATCGAGGACTGCCTGCATATTAAAATCACATTCATCTCACCCGACATCCACAAGATCGCGACTTTTCCCATTGAGTAAGTAAATTAGTGGCCTATATGACTGTATTTAAGGTAATGCTAACATTATTGTTAGTGCTTATCCAGGGATATTTAGGTCTCAAGCTGACAGTATTTTCTGTTTGTTCTGTCGTTACAAGAGCAGGCTATCCCGAGACTCCCAATACAGACATTCAGATATCGCCTTTTTTCTTTTTCTTTAAATGATTGTTTTATGTAGGATGCTACAATTCTGACCAGTTGCAATTGTAAGTAGGCCTAATTTAAAAAAAATCCATCTTCTTTTTTTCTTGTGAAAGATACCTCAGCCAGTGAAGTTATTTTATATAGGCCTAGGCTCGGAGGAAATAGACTCCAATTAAGCCCTCTTGTTGTTTGTGAAGTTAAATTAAAGTGAAGATTATTGTTGAGCTAAATTACTCGACTGGTGTAGGTTTTCTCCATCTGTTGCTGGGTGCCACTTGCATAACAAGTTAGCTATATTTTCAGCACCACGAAGCTGCCTGTTTATTAGTTGACTGTCTCCTGCGTTCTCTCTCCTCATTAATACAATTAAAATGTAATTTTTGAATTATTTAGGTGGGGTAACTTCCTTCTTGGGACATTGCATTTGGGACTTTTTGCATCTTGGGTCCGAGATTTGTATTATTTAAAAAAATATTCATAATTCATTTGGGGGGCTTTGGGGGGCCAAATAATATTGCTGGCGGGCCAGATTTGGCCGCCATTTGGGGAACCCCTCCATAGTCTCTTGTCAGCCTCTTGCAGTCTCTATTGCACCCATAGCCTCTTGCAGCTTATGATGTCACTCACCCTGTCACAGTTCCCTCAGCCAGAACCCAAAAGCAGACCAGGACAAGGAGAGTAGAACGAAAGTGAGGGTTTATTCGGATACAAACAAAAGGTGCAGAATATTCCAGGGACAGAGCGGGCGGCGTGGATGAGTAGTTGGGGGTGCAGTGCAAGGTCCAGTGATGGCTCGGCAGCCGCCGACCATCAGGCAGAGGTGGGGTGAAGGTTCCGGACGTGTGACTGCAGGTGAAACAAAAACGGAGGTAAGGACACAAAACTCAACAAAGTACAAAACAACAAAACTCACGCTAGATACTCTAACTGATACGCAGATACACCTACTGTTCATGGCTAACGATCCGGCAGGAACTGGATGTTGGGCCAGAGCCTAAGAAAGGTGCTGATTAGGCCCAGGTGTGCAGATTGCTAATGGGAAGCAGGTGCGGAAACCAGAGCGCTCCCCGGAGCGTTCCCGAACCCTCGGGAAACTGGAGATTACGACCAGGACCCGACTCAGACAGCCGGGATCGTTACAGTACCCCCTCCGACGAACGCCACCGGGCGGACTCCCCGGAGCGCCAGGATGGAGGCGGTAAAAGTCCCTGATGAGATCCGCATCTAGGACCTGTCGCCGCGGAATCCAACTCCTCTCTTCAGGACCATACCCCTCCCAGTCCACGAGATACTGGAAACCCCGGCCCCGCCGTCTGGAATCCATAATGCGACGCACCGTGTAGGCAGGACCACCTCCGATCATCCGAGGAGGAGGAGGGGGAGGCGGAGGAGGCAACAGAGGACTGAGGAAGACAGGCTTGAGGCAGGAGACATGAAAGGTGGGATGGACTCTGAGCGTCCTCGGTAGTTTGAGTCGCACTGCCACTGGATTGATCACCTTCTCCACCACAAACGGACCAATAAACCTGGGTAACAACTTCCTAGACTCAGTCCGTAACGGAAGATCCCGTGTGGCCAACCAAACCCTATCTCCGATGGTATAGGTGGGAGCGGGGGTCCGGCGACGATTCGCCTGGAGCTGATACCGGTCCGAACCTCTAAGGAGTGCCTTTCTGGCCCGATGCCAGGTCCGGTGGCAACGACGAATATGGGCCTGAACAGAAGGCACAGAGAGCTCCTTCTCCTGAGAAGGGAACAGGGGAGGTTGGTAGCCATACAGGCACTGGAAGGGAGACATCCCAGTGGCAGATGTAGGGAGAGTATTGTGGGCATACTCAACCCAAGGCAACTGAGAGGCCCAGGAGGTGGGGTTGGAAGAGACCAGACAGCGTAGCGTGGATTCCATCTTCTGGTTGGCTCTCTCCGCCTGACCATTGGATTGGGGGTGAAAACCAGATGTGAGACTGACTGTAGCTCCAATGGCCAAACAGAAGGACTTCCAGACAGCAGAGGTAAACTGAGGGCCACGGTCGGAAACGATATCACTGGGCAAACCGTGGACCCTGAAAACCTCCCTGACCAGGATCTCGGACGTCTCCGAGGCAGAGGAAGCTTGGCAATAGGCACAAAGTGGGCGAACTTGCTGAACCTGTCCACGATAGTCAGAACGACCGTGTTCCCCTCAGAAGCGGGCAACCCCGTGACGAAGTCCAGGGCCAGATGCGACCATGGACGCCGGGGAATAGGAAGGGGGGTGAAGTAGTCCAGAGCTGGGCCGATTGGTACTCTTATTCTGCGCACACACTGGACAGGCAGCCACAAAACCCCGAGTATCCTCGGCCATGGCAGGCCACCAAAAACGTCTGCGAAGAAACGCCATTGTCCGAGCCACGCCAGGGTGACAAGCCATCTTACTGGCGTGGGACCATTTGAGAACAGCAGGACGAACCGACTCAGGCACAAACAACCGACCGGGTGGACCGTTACCGGGACCGGGCTGAGTCCGAAGGGCCGCCAGCACCTCCTCCTCAATCCTCCACCTAACTGCTCCCACGACGCAGTTCCGGGGGAGAATTGTCTCGGTCTTGGACCCACTCTCCTCCGTCTTGGAGAACATCCGGGACAAGGCGTCCGCCTTGCCGTTCTTAGATCCAGGTCGGAACGTCAGGACAAACTTGAATCGTCCGAAAAACAACGCCCACCTGGCCTGACCGGGAGTTGAGACGTTTAGCCGATTGCACGTAAGCAAGATTCTTGTGGTCAGTCCAGACAATAAACGGTTGCTCCGCCCCCTCCAACCAGTGGCGCCACTCCTCCAAGGCAAGTTTCACCGCGAGAAGCTCCCCGGTTACCCACATCGTAATTCCTCTCCGCAGGCGAAAGGCGACGAGAGTAGTAGGCGCAGGGATGGAGTTTACTGTCCGTGGAGCATCGCTGCGACAGGATGGCGCCAACTCCCACATCAGACGCGTCCACTTCAACGACGAACTGGCGGGCCGTGTCCGGTTGAGAGAGAATCGGTGCGTTGGTGAATCGCCTCTTCAAATCCAGAAACGCTCGATCCGCCTCCGGATTCCACTTGAAGGTCCTGATGCTGGAAGTCAAGGCAGTTAATGGAGCGGCCACACGGCTGTAATCCCCGGATGAATCTGCGGTAGAAATTCGCAAACCCCAAAAATCTCTGGAGTTGCAATCTCGTACCGGGCTGGGCCCATTCCAGAACCGCTCTAACCTTCTCCTGATCCATCCTAATCTCACCCCTGGAGATTATGTACCCGAGAAAGGATGTAGTGTGGGCGTGAAACTCGCACTTCTCGGCCTTCACGAACAGGCGATTCTCCAACAATCGCTGCAGAACCTGCCGGACATGCTGGACGTGGTCGGAAGGTTCCTTCGAGAAGATCAGAATGTCATCCAGGTAAACAAACACGAAGAGACCGATCATATCTCTCAGGACGTCGTTCACCATACTCTGGAATACCGCTGGAGCATTGGTCAGTCCAAACGGCATCACCTGATACTCGGTGACCCATCGGTGTATTGAAACCCGTCAACCACTCGTCCCCCTCTCTGATCCGGACCAGGTGATACGCATTGCGTAGGTCTAGCTTGGTGAACACCGTAGCACCCTGTAAGGAGTCGAAGGCAGAACTCATCAAGGGCAGGGGATACTTGTTCTTGACCGTGATGTCATTCAACCCCCGATAGTCAATACACGGTCGAAGAGAGCCATCCTTCTTTCCCACAAAGAAGAAACCTGCCCCCCAGGGGTGATGACGAGGGACGAACGAGACCAGCAGCTAGGGACTCCTTGATGTAGGTCTCCAACGCCTCACGTTCAGGTCGGGAGATACTGTATAACCTTCCCTTGGGGTAGACAGCTCCAGGAACCAGGTTGATGGCACAATCATATGGTCGGTGGGGCGGAAGTGACAGAGCCTTCTGCTTACTGAAAACTTCCCCCAAATCGTGATATGTCTCGGGAA
Organism: Coregonus clupeaformis; assembly: GCF_020615455.1. Lineage (NCBI taxonomy): Eukaryota > Metazoa > Chordata > Actinopteri > Salmoniformes > Salmonidae > Coregonus > Coregonus clupeaformis. Next base: position 120,162 of record NW_025533674.1, on the reverse strand, counting down.
CCAGGGACAAATCTGGGGGTTTAGCCTCAATCACCTGACTGGGAACCGAATGGGGGCAGGCAGTCTTGAGACAGTTAGCATGACAATCAAGGCTCCAACTCGTTACCTTGCCCGTCACCCAATCGAACGTGGGATTGTGTTCCTTCAGCCAGGGGGTATCCAAGGACCAGAGGAACATGGGAAGACGGCAGAATGAAAAAATGAAATCATCTCAGAATGATTCCCCGACAACCGCATCTTAACCGGTTCAGTCCTCATCGTGATACGTGCCAGACTACTGCCGTTCAGAGTGGTCGCTTCAATGGCTTCCGGCAATTGCTCCTTGGAAAGCCCCAGCTGTTCCACCAACTCGGCATCAAGAAAGCTTCCATCGGCACCTGAATCGATAAAAGCGTTAAGCGCTAAGCTCTGATTCCTGTTCACAAGGGTAGCCGGGAAGCGGGGTCTGACAGAGGTACTGAGAGGTTGAAACTGGCTCGCTAAAAGTCCTCCCAACTTTAGCGAGCCGGGCAGTTGACGACCGCCGGGAACAAGTGGAGATGTAATGTCCCGAGCGACCACAGTAGAGGCAGCAGTTGGTCTTACGTCTATGTTGACGCTCCTCCTTGGTTAACCCGTGCCGCCCCACTTGCATGGGTTCAGAATCGGGAGAGAGGTCCTCTCCACTAATCCTTAGTGGTGGAGAATGATCGACGTGTTCTGGTCCACCACCCGACCCGACTGGGAACTGAGAAGCTGATCGATTGGACGGACCCCATTGCTTCTCCCTCCTTCGCTCTCGGACTCGATTATCCACCCGAATAGACAAGGCTACCAAGCTGTCCAGGTCACTAGGCTCCGGATAGGAGATCAACTCATCCTTGAGCTGCTCCGACAGGCCCTGGTAAAAGGCCGCTTGCAAAGACTCCTCGTTCCACCCACTCTCCACAGCCAACGTCTTGAACTCGATCACGAAGTCGGCCACGCTGCGAGTTCCTTGGTGAAGAGAAAACAGACGCCTAGCTGCGTCCCTCCCTCGGACGGAATGGTCGAAGAGCTTCCTCATCTCGGCCGTGAACCCCTGGTATGAAGCCATGCAGGGATCCTGTCGTTCCCAAACGGCTGAAGCCCACTCCAGCGCTCGACCACGCAGCAACTCAATCAAAAAGGCTATCCTAGCCTTGTCAGTGGCATAAGAGTAGGGCTGTAGATCGAACACTAATCCACACTGCATAAGGAAGGAACGGCATCTTCCCAGATCCCCCTCATATTTCTCCGGCGTCGGAACCTTGGGCTCACGGAGGGACACCACTTCAGAAGCGGCAGGCGAGATGGGTGGAACCGGTAGTGGGTCCTCCACCGGACACTGGCGTTGGTTCTGGACCTCCATCAGGCCGGTAGACAGGTTCCGAACTGACAACGCGATCTCCTGTAGTACCGTGCTATGATGGCCCAACATCTTCTCCTGCTGGGTAATGGCATGGCGAACGGAGTCCAGGTCCGCTGGGTTCATAATTGGCCGGATCGTTCTGTCACAGTTCCCTCAGCCAGAACCCAAAAGCAGACCAGGACAAGGAGAGTAGAACGAAAGTGAGGGTTTATTCGGATACAAACAAAAGGTGCAGAATATTCCAGGGACAGAGCGGGCGGCGTGGATGAGTAGTTGGGGGTGCAGTGCAAGGTCCAGTGATGGCTCGGCAGCCGCCGACCATCAGGCAGAGGTGGGGTGAAGGTTCCGGACGTGTGACTGCAGGTGAAACAAAAACGGAGGTAAGGACACAAAACTCAACAAAGTACAAAACAACAAAACTCACGCTAGATACTCTAACTGATACGCAGATACACCTACTGTTCATGGCTAACGATCCGGCAGGAACTGGATGTTGGGCCAGAGCCTAAGAAAGGTGCTGATTAGGCCCAGGTGTGCAGATTGCTAATGGGAAGCAGGTGCGGAAACCAGAGCGCTCCCCGGAGCGTTCCCGAACCCTCGGGAAACTGGAGATTACGACCAGGACCCGACTCAGACAGCCGGGATCGTTACACACCCCCACACTCTATGAGACACAAATCAGTTTGATGTGACTTTGTCTCATTAGTTGGTGTCAGTCAAAACTATCTTCATAAATAATCTGTTTGTATATTTTTGTGTTATAGTTTTTATAGTTATTGGTGTAAAAGAGGAGGTTTTTTGGAGTGTGTTGGTGTGTGATTGGAATGGGACCCGTTATGTGTGTGTTGGTGTAACAAGAAGATAAAGTGTGTGTGTGTGTGTGTGTGATGGTGTGCCAAGAAGATAAGTATGGTGTGTGTGAGAGCCAGGAGTTGAGTCAAACATAATTAGGACTGGGCTGTGATGACAGAGACAGTCTAACCAGCTGAGCTCTGAGCTACCTGCTGTTGGCGTTGAGAGGACGGTGATTCTCAGGCAGAAACATGTCATCACATATTGTAGGACTCTGAACTACAACCATCTGTTATAGAGACTACTTTAGGCTGTCGTAAGCCTGACTTAACAGAACACTCTTGTCATAGAGCTGTCGTAAGCCTGACTTAACAGAACACTCTGTTATAGAGACTACTTTAGGCTGTCGTAAGCCTGACTTAACAGAACACTCTGTTATAGAGACTACTTTAGGCTGTCGTAAGCCTGACTTAACAGAACGCTCTGTTATAGAGACTACTTTAGGCTGTCGTAAGCCTGACTTAACAGAACGCTCTGTCATAGAGCTGTTGTAAGCCTAACTTAACAGAACGCTCTTGTCATAGAGCTGTCGTAAGCCTGACTTAACAGAACACTCTGTTATAGAGACTACTTTAGGCTGTCGTAAGCCTGACTTAACAGAACACTCTGTCATAGAGCTTTCGTAAGCCTGACTTAACAGAACGCTCTTGTCATAGAGCTGTCGTAAGCCTGACTTAACAGAACACTCTGTTATAGAGACTACTTTAGGCTGTCGTAAGCCTGACTTAACAGAACACTCTGTTATAGAGACTACTTTAGGCTGTCGTAAGCCTGACTTAACAGAACGCTCTGTCATAGAGCTGTCGTAAGCCTGACTTAACAGAACGCTCTTGTCATAGAGCTGTCGTAAGCCTGACTTAACAGAACACTCTGTTATAGAGACTACTTTAGGCTGTCGTAAGCCTGACTTAACAGAACACTCTGTTATAGAGACTACTTTAGGCTGTCGTAAGCCTGACTTAACAGAACGCTCTGTCATAGAGCTGTCGTAAGCCTGACTTAACATAACTTTCTGTTATAGAGACTACTTTTGGCTGTCATAAGCCTCTCTGTCATGAAGCCTACTTTATCCGGTAATAAGCGTTTTACATAAACAAAACATCAAGGTATGCGTTGCTGTAACATGTATTATTGAACAGAACTTAGGAAATGCAACAACAAATATCAGTATATCACAAAATGATGATATACTGTAGTAAGACGCTGTTAGGGGAGTGAGACTCACAGTCGACAAGCTAGCATGTTGAGGCACAGTGTTGCTGTCACCAATACTCCCCCTCATCTCGTCACACCTCGACTGCGTCCCAAATGGAACCCTATTCCCTGTATAGTGAAGTAATTTTGTAGTGTACTACATAGGGAATAGGGTTCCATTTGGGATGCTGCATCTCTCCTCTGCCTTGTCATTCCATCTCTCCTCTCTTTCCCTCTCTGTCTGGTCTTGTGTCTTTCTAACAGTGCTTTCCCTAGGTGAGGCTGATGAATAAGGAGTAGTGCTGGCTAGAGCCAGAGCCATGTACAGTAAATATGGCTGATGAATAAGGAGTAGTGCTGGTTAGATCCAGAGCCATGTACAGTAAATATGGCTGATGAATAAGGAGTAGTGCTGGTTAGAGCCAGAGCCATGTACAGTAAATATGGCTGATGAATAAGGAGTAGTGCTGGTTAGAGCCAGAGCCATGTACAGTAAATATGGCTGATGAATAAGGAGTAGTGCTGGTTAGAGCCAGAGCCATGTACAGTAAATATTGCTGATGAATAAGGAGTAGTGCTGGTTAGATCCAGAGCCATGTACAGTAAATATGGCTGATGAATAAGGAGTAGTGCTGGTTAGAGCCAGAGCCATGTACAGTAAATATTGCTGATGAATAAGGAGTAGTGCTGGTTAGATCCAGAGCCATGTACAGTAAATATTGCTGATGAATAAGGAGTAGTGCTGGTTAGATCCAGAGCCATGTACAGTAAATATGGCTGATGAATAAGGAGTAGTGCTGGTTAGATCTGCTCCTTGTCTGTCTGGATTGATTGTGGAAGTGTAACAGGGTGACTGGGACGACCTGCCTTACTGACAAAAGTTTTTACATGTTTTATATGAAGCCTAGGCCTGCTGGTTCTATCAGTCTGAGATCTATCATCCGAGAGTCTGTTTGAGCTATTTCTTTCTGGACAAGCTGACCAATAGAATAGATCTTCTTTACTACTATCGGGGATAGTAGATTGACATAGGCTCATAGGCGGTGTAGCCATAAGGCTAGGGGAAGCTATTCAATTGCCAAAATGATATAGCCTAATTAGCCTACTCCTGTCTATACAGAAATAAATACAATCATTCAAAATAGGCCACTGAAGCCTATGTTCTGTATGTTCACTGACACACTCTCAGAGTTAAATGTACACCGTGGATTTTGCTTTGTGTGTGTTTGTGTGTGTGCGTACGTGTGTGCGTGTGTCACTGTGAATGTCATGCATGCGTCTGTGTCCAGCATCTCTCCAGTGTGAATGTCTGTCTAGTCCTGTCTGTCCCCCTACAGTTGACTGTGTGTTGATTCCTGTTTCCTGACTCCTGTTTACCAACAGGGTGTGATGGAGCAGCATTCCTGACTCCTGTTTACCAACATGGTGTGATGGAGCAGCATTCCTGACTCCTGTTTACCAACAGGGTGTGATGGAGCAGCATTCCTGACTCCTGTTTACCAACAGGGTGTGATGGAGCAGCATTCCTGACTCCTGTTTACCAACAGGGTGTGATGGAGCAGCATTCCTGACTCCTGTTTACCAACAGGGTGTGATGGAGCAGCATTCCTGACTCCTGTTTACCAACATGGTGTGATGGAGCAGCATTCCTGACTCCTGTTTACCAACAGGGTGTGATGGAGCAGCATTCCTGACTCCTGTTTACCAACATGGTGTGATGGAGCAGCATTCCTGACTCCTGTTTACCAACATGGTGTGATGGAGAAGCATTCCTGACTCCTGTTTACCAACAGGGTGTGATGGAGCAGCATTCCTGACTCCTGTTTACCAACAGGGTGTGATGGAGCAGCATTCCTGACTCCTGTTTACCAACATGGTGTGATGGAGAAGCATTCCTGACTCCTGTTTACCAACAGGGTGTGATGGAGAAGCATTCCTGACTCCTGTTTACCAACATGGTGTGATGGAGAAGCATTCCTGACTCCTGTTTACCAACAGGGTGTGATGGAGCAGCATTCCTGACTCCTGTTTACCAACATGGTGTGATGGAGAAGCATTCCTGACTCCTGTTTACCAACAGGGTGTGATGGAGCAGCATTCCTGACTCCTGTTTACCAACATGGTGTGATGGAGAAGCATTCCTGACTCCTGTTTACCAACATGGTGTGATGGAGAAGCATTCCTGACTTAGCACCCCTTCCTCTCCTCTCCTCTCCTCCACTTACCTCCATTATTACCCTTCTTTTCCTCTCCTTTCCTCATTTAGAATATGTTGTTTCTCTCATTCATTTATAATATGTTGTTTCTCTCATTCATTTAGAATATGTCAATCGATCTCTTCTCTCTCTCTCTCTCTCTCTCTCCTCTCCTCTCTTCTCTTCTCATGTCCTCTCCTCTCTTCTCTCTCTCCTCAGAGACGAAGGGGGACCTGGAAGATCTGATGACGGACATTAAGAAGTTGGCCAATAAAGTTCGCTCCAAACTAAAGAGTGAGTACACCAATATACTGCAGATTCTACCTGGCCCTAACCAATATACTACAGATTCTACCTGGCCCTAACCAATATACTACAGATTCTACCTGGCCCCACACCAATATACTACAGATTCTACCTGGCCCTAACCAATATACTACAGATTCTACCTGGCCCCACCCCAATATACTACAGATTCTACCTGGCCCTAACCAATATACTACAGATTCTACTTGGCCCTAACCAATATACTACAGATTCTACCTGGCACCACCCCAATATACTACAGATTCTACCTGGCCCCACCCCAATATACTGCAGATTCTACCTGGCCCTAACCAATATACTGCAGATTCTACCTGGCCTTAACCAATATATTGCAGATTCTACTTGGCCCCACCCCAATATACTGCAGAATCTACCTGGCCCCACCCCAATATACTACATATTCTACCTGGCCCTATCCAATATACTACAGATTCTACCTGGCCCCACCCCAATATACTACAGATTCTACCTGGCCCTAACCAATATACTACAGATTCTACCTGGCCCCACCCCAATATACTACAGATTCTACCTGGCCCTAACCAATATACTACAGATTCTACCTGGCCCCACCCCAATATACTACAGATTCTACCTGGCCCCACCCCAATATACTGCAGATTCTACCTGGCCCAACCCCAATATACTACAGATTCTACTTGGCCCTAACCAATATACTACAGATTCTACCTGGCCCCACCCCAATATACTGCAGATTCTACCTGGCCCCACCCCAATATACTACAGATTCTACCTGGCCCTAACCAATATACTACAGATTCTACTTGGCCCTAACCAATATACTGCAGATTCTACCTGGCACCACCCCAATATACTACAGATTCTACCTGGCCCTAACCAATATACTACAGATTCTACCTGGCACCACCCCAATATACTACAGATTCTACCTGGCCCCACCCCAATATACTGCAGATTCTACCTGGCCCTAACCAATATACTGCAGATTCTACCTGGCCTTAACCAATATATTGCAGATGCTACTTGGCCCCACCCCAATATACTGCAGAATCTACCTGGCCCCACCCCAATATACTACATATTCTACCTGGCCCTAACCAATATACTACAGATTCTACCTGGCCCCACCCCAATATACTACAGATTCTACCTGACCCTAACCAATATACTACAGATTCTACCTGGCCCCACCCCAATATACTACAGATTCTACCTGGCCCTAACCAATATAATGCAGATTCTACCTGGCCCTAACCAATATACTGCAGATTCTACCTGGCCCCCACCCCAATATACTACAGATTCTACCTGGCCCCACCCCAATATACTACAGATTCTACCTGGCCCTAACCAATATACTACAGATTCTACCTGGCCCCACCCCAATATACTACAGATTCTACCTGGCCCTAACCAATATACTGCAGATTCTACCTGGCCCAACCCCCAATATACTACAGATTCTACCTGGCCCTAACCAATATAATGCAGATTCTACCTGGCCCCTAACCAATATACTGCAGATTCTACCTGGCCCCACCCCAATATACTACAGATTCTACCTGGCCCCACCCCAATATACTACAGATTCTACCTGGCCCTAACCAATATACTACAGATTCTACCTGGCCCCACCCCAATATACTACAGATTCTACCTGGCCCTAACCAATATACTGCAGATTCTACCTGGCCCCACCCCAATATACTGCAGATTCTACCTGGCCCTAACCAATATACTGCAGATTCTACCTGGCCCCACCCCAATATACTGCAGATTCTACCTGGCCCTAACCAATATACTGCAGATTCTACCTGGCCCTAACCAATATACTACAGATTCTACCTGGCCCCACCCCAATATACTGCAGATTCTACCTGGCCCCACCCCAATATACTACATATTCTACCTGGCCCTAACCAATATACTACAGATTCTACCTGGCCCCACCCCAATATACTACAGATTCTACCTGACCCTAACCAATATACTACAGATTCTACCTGGCCCCACCCCAATATACTACAGATTCTACCTGGCCCTAACCAATATAATGCAGATTCTACCTGGCCCTAACCAATATACTGCAGATTCTACCTGGCCCCACCCCAATATACTACAGATTCTACCTGGCCCAACCCCAATATACTACAGATTCTACCTGGCCCTAACCAATATACTACAGATTCTACCTGGCCCCACCCCCAATATACTACAGATTCTACCTGGCCCTAACCAATATACTGCAGATTCTACCTGGCCCAACCCCAATATACTACAGATTCTACCTGGCCCTAACCAATATAATGCAGATTCTACGGGCCCTAACCAAAATACTGCAGATTCTACCTGGCCCCACCCCAATATACTACAGATTCTACCTGGCCCCACCCCAATATACTACAGATTCTACCTGGCCCTAACCAATATACTACAGATTCTACCTGGCCCCACCCCAATATACTACAGATTCTACCTGGCCCTAACCAATATACTGCAGATTCTACCTGGCCCCACCCCAATATACTACAGATTCTACCTGGCCCTAACCAATATAATGCAGATTCTACCTGGCCCTAACCAATATACTGCAGATTCTACCTGGCCCCACCCCAATATACTACAGATTCTACCTGGCCCCACCCCAATATACTACAGATTCTACCTGGCCCTAACCAATATACTGCAGATTCTACCTGGCCCCACCCCAATATACTACAGATTCTACCTGGCCCTATCCAATATACTACAGATTCTACCTGGCCCCACCCCAATATACTACAGATTCTACCTGGCCCTAACCAATATACTACAGATTCTACCTGGCCCCACCCCAATATACTACAGATTCTACCTGGCCCTAACCAATATACTGCAGATTCTACCTGGCCCCACCCCAATATACTGCAGATTCTACCTGGCCCCACCCCAATATACTGCAGATTCTACCTGGCCCCACCCCAATATACTGCAGATTCTACCTGGCCCTAACCAATATACTGCAGATTCTACCTGGCCCTAACCAATATACTACAGATTCTACCTGGCCCCACCCCCAATATACTGCAGATTCTACCTGGCCCCACCCCAATATACTACAGATTCTACCTGGCCCTAACCAATATACTGCAGATTCTACCTGGCCCAACCCCAATATACTACAGATTCTACCTGGCCCTAACCAATATAATGCAGATTCTACCTGGCCCCTAACCAATATACTGCAGATTCTACCTGGCCCCACCCCAATATACTACAGATTCTACCTGGCCCCACCCCAATATACTACAGATTCTCCCTGGCCCTAACCAATATACTACAGATTCTACCTGGCCCCACCCCAATATACTACAGATTCTACCTGGCCCTAACCAATATACTGCAGATTCTACCTGGCCCCACCCCAATATACTACAGATTCTACCTGGCCCTAACCAATATAATGCAGATTCTACCTGGCCCTAACCAATATACTGCAGATTCTACCTGGCCCCACCCCAATATACTACAGATTCTACCTGGCCCCACCCCAATATACTACAGATTCTACCTGTCCCTAACCAATATACTACAGATTCTACCTGGCCCCACCCCAATATACTACAGATTCTACCTGGCCCTAACCAATATACTGCAGATTCTACCTGGCCCCACCCCCAATATACTGCAGATTCTACCTGGCCCTAACCAATATACTGCAGATTCTACCTGGCCCCACCCCAATATACTGCAGATTCTACCTGGCCCCTAACCAATATACTGCAGATTCTACCTGGCCCTAACCAATATACTACAGATTCTACCTGGCCCCACCCCAATATACTGCAGATTCTACCTGGCCCCACCCCAATATACTACATATTCTACCTGGCCCTAACCAATATACTACAGATTCTACCTGGCCCCACCCCCAATATACTACAGATTCTACCTGACCCTAACCAATATACTACAGATTCTACCTGGCCCCACCCCAATATACTACAGATTCTACCTGGCCCTAACCAATATAATGCAGATTCTACCTGGCCCTAACCAATATACTGCAGATTCTACCTGGCCCCACCCCAATATACTACAGATTCTACCTGGCCCCACCCCAATATACTACAGATTCTACCTGGCCCTAACCAATATACTGCAGATTCTACCTGGCCCTAACCAATATACTGCAGATTCTACCTGGCCCCACCCCAATATACTACAGATTCTACCTGGCCCCACCCCAATATACTACAGATTCTACCTGGCCCTAACCAATATACTACAGATTCTACCTGGCCCCACCCCAATATACTACAGATTCTACCTGGCCCCACCCCAATATACTACAGATTCTACCTGACCCTAACCAATATACTACAGATTCTACCTGGCCCCACCCCAATATACTACAGATTCTACCTGGCCCTAACCAATATAATGCAGATTCTACCTGGCCCTAACCAATATACTGCAGATTCTACCTGGCCCCACCCCAATATACTACAGATTCTACCTGGCCCCACCCCAATATACTACAGATTCTACCTGGCCCTAACCAATATACTACAGATTCTACCTGGCCCCACCCCAATATACTACAGATTCTACCTGGCCCTAACCAATATACTGCAGATTCTACCTGGCCCAACCCCAATATACTACAGATTCTACCTGGCCCTAACCAATATAATGCAGATTCTACCTGGCCCTAACCAATATACTGCAGATTCTACCTGGCCCCACCCCAATATACTACAGATTCTACCTGGCCCCACCCCAATATACTACAGATTCTACCTGGCCCTAACCAATATACTACAGATTCTACCTGGCCCCACCCCAATATACTACAGATTCTACCTGGCCCTAACCAATATACTGCAGATTCTACCTGGCCCCACCCCAATATACTGCAGATTCTACCTGGCCCTAACCAATATACTGCAGATTCTACCTGGCCCCACCCCAATATACTGCAGATTCTACCTGGCCCTAACCAATATACTGCAGATTCTACCTGGCCCTAACCAATATACTACAGATTCTACCTGGCCCCACCCCAATATACTGCAGATTCTACCTGGCCCCACCCCAATATACTACATATTCTACCTGGCCCTAACCAATATACTACAGATTCTACCTGGCCCCACCCCAATATACTACAGATTCTACCTGACCCTAACCAATATACTACAGATTCTACCTGGCCCCACCCCAATATACTACAGATTCTACCTGGCCCTAACCAATATAATGCAGATTCTACCTGGCCCTAACCAATATACTGCAGATTCTACCTGGCCCCACCCCAATATACTACAGATTCTACCTGGCCCCACCCCAATATACTACAGATTCTACCTGGCCCTAACCAATATACTACAGATTCTACCTGGCCCCACCCCAATATACTACAGATTCTACCTGGCCCTAACCAATATACTGCAGATTCTACCTGGCCCAACCCCAATATACTACAGATTCTACCTGGCCCTAACCAATATAATGCAGATTCTACCTGGCCCTAACCAAAATACTGCAGATTCTACCTGGCCCCACCCCAATATACTACAGATTCTACCTGGCCCCACCCCAATATACTACAGATTCTACCTGGCCCTAACCAATATACTACAGATTCTACCTGGCCCCACCCCAATATACTACAGATTCTACCTGGCCCTAACCAATATACTACAGATTCTACCTGGCCCCACCCCAATATACTACAGATTCTACCTGGCCCTAACCAATATAATGCAGATTCTACCTGGCCCTAACCAATATACTGCAGATTCTACCTGGCCCCACCCCAATATACTACAGATTCTACCTGGCCCCACCCCAATATACTACAGATTCTACCTGGCCCTAACCAATATACTGCAGATTCTACCTGGCCCCACCCCAATATACTACAGATTCTACCTGGCCCTATCCAATATACTACAGATTCTACCTGGCCCCACCCCAATATACTACAGATTCTACCTGGCCCTAACCAATATACTACAGATTCTACCTGGCCCCACCCCAATATACTACAGATTCTACCTGGCCCTAACCAATATACTGCAGATTCTACCTGGCCCCACCCCAATATACTGCAGATTCTACCTGGCCCTAACCAATATACTGCAGATTCTACCTGGCCCCACCCCAATATACTGCAGATTCTACCTGGCCCTAACCAATATACTGCAGATTCTACCTGGCCCTAACCAATATACTACAGATTCTACCTGGCCCCACCCCAATATACTGCAGATTCTACCTGGCCCCACCCCAATATACTACAGATTCTACCTGGCCCTAACCAATATACTGCAGATTCTACCTGGCCCTAACCAATATACTACAGATTCTACCTGGCCCCACCCCAATATACTACAGATTCTACCTGGCCCTAACCAATATACTGCAGATTCTACCTGGCCCAACCCCAATATACTACAGATTCTACCTGGCCCTAACCAATATAATGCAGATTCTACCTGGCCCTAACCAATATACTGCAGATTCTACCTGGCCCCACCCCAATATACTACAGATTCTACCTGGCCCCACCCCAATATACTACAGATTCTCCCTGGCCCTAACCAATATACTACAGATTCTACCTGGCCCCACCCCAATATACTACAGATTCTACCTGGCCCTAACCAATATACTGCAGATTCTACCTGGCCCCACCCCAATATACTACAGATTCTACCTGGCCCTAACCAATATAATGCAGATTCTACCTGGCCCTAACCAATATACTGCAGATTCTACCTGGCCCCACCCCAATATACTACAGATTCTACCTGGCCCCACCCCAATATACTACAGATTCTACCTGGCCCCTAACCAATATACTACAGATTCTACCTGGCCCCACCCCAATATACTACAGATTCTACCTGGCCCTAACCAATATACTGCAGATTCTACCTGGCCCCACCCCAATATACTGCAGATTCTACCTGGCCCTAACCAATATACTGCAGATTCTACCTGGCCCCACCCCAATATACTGCAGATTCTACCTGGCCCTAACCAATATACTGCAGATTCTACCTGGCCCTAACCAATATACTACAGATTCTACCTGGCCCCACCCCAATATACTGCAGATTCTACCTGGCCCCACCCCAATATACTACATATTCTACCTGGCCCTAACCAATATACTACAGATTCTACCTGGCCCCACCCCAATATACTACAGATTCTACCTGACCCTAACCAATATACTACAGATTCTACCTGGCCCCACCCCAATATACTACAGATTCTACCTGGCCCTAACCAATATAATGCAGATTCTACCTGGCCCTAACCAATATACTGCAGATTCTACCTGGCCCCACCCCAATATACTACAGATTCTACCTGGCCCCACCCCCAATATACTACAGATTCTACCTGGCCCTAACCAATATACTGCAGATTCTACCTGGCCCAACCCCAATATACTACAGATTCTACCTGGCCCTAACCAATATAATGCAGATTCTACCTGGCCCTAACCAATATACTGCAGATTCTACCTGGCCCCACCCCAATATACTACAGATTCTACCTGGCCCCACCCCAATATACTACAGATTCTACCTGGCCCTAACCAATATACTACAGATTCTACCTGGCCCCACCCCAATATACTACAGATTCTACCTGGCCCTAACCAATATACTGCAGATTCTACCTGGCCCCACCCCAATATACTACAGATTCTACCTGGCCCTAACCAATATAATGCAGATTCTACCTGGCCCCTAACCAATATACTGCAGATTCTACCTGGCCCCACCCCAATATACTACAGATTCTACCTGGCCCCACCCCCAACATACTACAGATTCTACCTGGCCCTAACCAATATACTACAGATTCTACCTGGCCCCACCCCAATATACTACAGATTCTACCTGGCCCTAACCAATATACTGCAGATTCTACCTGAGCCCACCCCAATATACTGCAGATTCTACCTGGCCCTAACCAATATACTGCAGATTCTACCTGGCCCCACCCCAATATACTGCAGATTCTACCTGGCCCTAACCAATATACTGCAGATTCTACCTGGCCCTAACCAATATACTACAGATTCTACCTGGCCCCACCCCAATATACTGCAGATTCTACCTGGCCCCACCCCAATATACTACAGATTCTACCTGGCCCTAACCAATATACTGCAGATTCTACCTGGCCCTAACCAATATACTGCAGATTCTACCTGGCCCTAACCAATATACTACAGATTCTACCTGGCCCTAACCAATATACTGCAGATTCTACCTGGCCCTAACCAATATACTGCAGATTCTACCTGGCCCCACCCCAATATACTGCAGATTCTACCTGGCCTTGCGTATGACCCTACTGTCCTTCCCTCACCAGTTGAAGTCTGTACAAGCTCAGACACACAGACATTCAGTTTAGTCTATGGGTATTAGGATTTAGACGGATATTAAATAATGCTACGCTCCACAGGCAATAATATGAGAAAGAGAGAGAGAGAGAGAGAGAGAGAGAGAGAGAGAGAGAGAGAGAGAGAGAGAGAGAGAGAGAGAGAGAGAGAGAGAGAGAGAGAATAAACTTGGCAGGTAACAGACAAGCCTATTTACACTGGTGGATTCTTCACTCTGGTGGATGATTACTGTCACTCGCTCCAGAGTTAGCAGCTGTGAGAGACACACACACACACACACACACATTTACATACAGTGTATGAGCAGCCAGGTTGAGTTTGTGTGATGGTTGTTGATATGTGATACGAGTGCAATTAGGCTTCACCGCTCCACTATCATTTAGCTGTGTGTGTGTGTGTGTGTGTACAGCTGATGGCAGCTCCAAACGTCTGACAGTAAACCCTATTATCATGTCACCTTATCATTTCTCAAAATCTCCCTCTCCCTCTTCTCTTCCCCCTGTCTCAGTATCCCTCTCCCCCTCTCTCTGACTCTCTCTCTCTCAATCTACGGTCAGACCATGACTTCTGATGGAGGGTGTTAGGGGGTTGTGTATATTAAATATTTTCTGCCTCTCCACAAAGGTGCTATGAGGCTATATAACGTATAACATCTCCCCTGCCTCTTTAATATAATACAGTGAGGGAAAAAAGTATTTGATCCCCTGCTGATTTTGTACGTTTGCCCACTGACAAAGAAATGATCAGTCTATAATTTTAATGGTAGGTTTATTTGAACAGTGAGAGACAGAATAACAAAACAAAAAATCCAGAAAAACGCATGTCAAAAATGTTATAAATTGATTTGCATTTTAATTAGGGAAAGAAGTATTTGACCCCCTCTCAATCAGAAATATTTCTGGCTCCCAGGTGGAGAGCTTGGAATCTGATTGATTGATTGCTTCTGTGGACAGGTGTCTTTTATACAGGTAACGAGCTGAGATTAGGAGCACACTCTTAAATGGAGTGCTCCTAATCTCAGCTTGTTACCTGTATAAAAGACATCTGTCCACAGAAGCAATCAATCAATCAGATTCCAAACTCTCCACCATGGCCAAGACCAAAGAGCTCTCCAAGGATGTCAGGGACAAGATTGGAATGGGCTACAAGACCATCACCAAGCAGCTTGGTGAGAAGGTGACAACAGTTGGTGCGATTATTCGCAAATGGAAGAAACACAAAATAACTGTCAATCTCCCTCGGCCTGGGGCTCCATGCAAGATCTCACCTCGTGGAGTTGCAATGATCATGAGAACGGTGAGGAATCAGCCCAGAACTACACGGGAGGATCCTGTCAATGATCTCAAGGCAGCTGGGACCATAGTCACCAAGAAAACAATTGGTAACACACTACGCCGTGAAGGACTGAAATCCTGCAGCGCCCGCGAGGTCCCCCTGCTCAAGAAAGCACATATACAGGCCCGTCTGAAGTTTGCCAATGAACATCTGAATGATTCAGAGGAGAACTGGGTGAAAGTGTTGTGGTCAGATGAGACCAAAATCGAGGACAACTTCACTGCATCAAAGGGACGATGGACGGGGCCATGTACCGTCAAATCCTGGGTGAGAACCTCCTTCCCTCAGCCAGGGCATTGAAAATGGGTCGTGGATGGGTATTCAAGCATGACAATGACCCAAAACACACGGCCAAGGCAACAAAGGAGTGGCTCAAGAAGAAGCACATTAAGGTCCTGGAGTGGCCTAGCCAGTCTCCAGACCTTGATCCCATAGAAAATCTGTGGAGGGAGCTGAAGGTTCGAGTTGCCAAACGTCAGTCTCGAAACCTTAATGACTTGGAAAAGATCTGCAAAGAGCAGTGGGACAAAATCCCTCCTGAGATTTGTGCAAACCTGGTGGCCAACTACAAGAAACGTCTGACATCTGTGATTGCCAACAAGGGTTTTGCCACCAAGTACTAAGTCATGTTTTGCAGAGGGGTCAAATACTTCTTTCCCTCATTAAAATGCCAATCAATTGATAATTTATAGCGTTTTTCCTGATTTTTTTGTTGTTATTCTGTCTCTCACTGTTCAAATAAACCTACCATTAAAATTATAGACTGATCATTTCTTTGTCAGTGGGCAAACGTACAAAATCAGCAGGGGATCAAATACTTTTTTTCCTAACTGTACATATAAATACATATACATAAATATATATATACAGATCTTTAAAAAATATATATATTTCCCTTTATTACATTCCAACCCCACCACCCCTTCCCTAATTGGAGTAAACTAGTGAACAACAACGCTGAGGCCTCTACTTCCAGCTTATACATACTATATACATTTTATGGACACAGTCAATTTGACAATAATTCTATTTTGTTTGTTTTTACTCCTTAATGTCCATCCGGTTTGCCTCTACCATATCCCCCAAACTGTGCTCTTTCACAAAAGTTCTCAACCTATACACTTATTATGGACACAGTATGTCTTACACTAGTTATCTTGTTGTTATTAGTTGTTGTTATTAGTCCCATCCTTCAGCTCCATTCAACACCACCCATCTATCTCTTAACACCATCCATATTGGATTTCTATTTGCCATATATTTTTCAACTGTACTGTGATGTTTTACAAAAGTTCTGAACCCTTCTATTCTCATTGTTTCTACAGATTGCAAATTGAAAATAAACATTTATGCTAAAAGTATTATTATATATTATTGATTGATTGACTGACTTCTCAGATCACCCAGTAATGCTATCTGCAGGGTTAGCTCCAGGTAAATATTGCAATCCTTCAGCCATTCCTTGTATCCCCCATATAAATAACATTCTATTGGTAGCAAGAATTGTATATCATAATTTAAATAAAAAAATTCTAAGTTTTGAATCCGGCTGCGTTTTGCGCATCAGTTCATTAACACTATGCCATGGAATCGGTACGTCAAAAATCTCTTCCCAACTATTTTGCAATCTATATGGGACGGCTGTCAATCCTTTGATCCTTAAATGAAACTGGTAAACTTTTTGATTTATCACAATTTTCTTTAACCAATTATGTTCTTTAATGCAAGGCCGACAGACAAGTTCCTTACTTTCTCCCCCTTAAACTTTCCTCTTCCATTTTTGTGGTAATGCTGCAATTATTTGGTTGTAATTTTGGGTAGAGCAGACACTTCCATATGTTTTTGTTAGCTGCATGTGTGACATAACTCCAGCAGTCGAACCTATGATATCATTTACAAAGTTTATACATTTTTAAAACATTTTTTCTAAAAATAATGTATTTTTTATCAATTAGTATATTTGAGTTTAACCACAATATTTGTTGCATTATTTGTTCTGTCGTTTCTGGAGGATTAAATTGAAATTGCAACCAACTTTCTATGGCTTGTTTTAGATATAGTGATATTTGGGAGATTATTTCCTTTTCAAATAACTGAAAGTGAGAGGTTGTAATCTGAATAAAGGGAAAAAGGCCATTCTTGAACATTGGGTGTGATGAGTGTGATGGAAGGAGTCAGGCACAGGAGGGTAATCACTGGCAATACACTCTAACGGTAGAATCCAACAATACATAGGCACAGGGGAAATATCTACCCTGGCAACAAAATGGTACGAGTAGCTCCACCGAGCTACACTACTCTCACAATTAAACAATCACCCACAAGGACAAGGGGTCAGAGGGAACACTTATACACGGACTAACGAGGGGATAAGAACCAGGTGTGTGTAATGACAAGACAAGACAAATGTAATGATGAATATAGGAGCAGCAGTGGTTAGTAAGCCGGTGACGACGAGCGCCGAAGCCTGCCGGCGGAAGTCGTGACATTGGGTGAGACAATCTTACTAATTTGCTAGAGAACCAGTTTGGATTTAAGTATAACTTTTGTATGACTGAAGCTTTTAGTGATAGTTCTAATGCTTTAATATTTAATCATTTCTGTCCTCCGAATTCATATTCATTATATAATTTTGTCTGGCTTGCCGTTCCAAATAAAATGGAATATTAATTTCTCATATAATTTTAAAAGCTGTTCGCTAGGCGTAGCCAAGACCATAAGCAAATAGGTAAACTGGGATAATACTAAAGAGTTAATCAGGTTGATTTTTCCACAAATTTACCTTTCCATGGTAGCAAGATCTTATCTATTTTTGCTAACTTTCTATTATAATTATTGGAGTGAGATCATTTATTTCATTTGGGATATGTATTCCGAGTATATCCACATCACCATCAGACCATTTTATTGGTAAACTACATGGTAATGTAAAATTGTATTTTTTAGTGATCCAATACGTAATATATTACATTTATCATAATTTGGTTGTAATCAAGAGAAGTTTGAAAATGTATCTAGATCCTCTATGAGGCTGTGGAGGGATTCAAGTTGTGGATTTAAAATAATCATGAATCATCAGAGTACAATGACAACTTTGTTTTTAATAGCTAACATTTCGATGGCCATAATAAATAGATATGCCGATAGTGGACAACCTTGTTTCACTCCTCTTGACAGTTTAAAGCTTTCTGAGAAATAGCCATTATTTACTATTTTACACCTAGGGTTACTATACATGATTTTAACCCATTTTATAAGAGATTCTCCAAAATTGAAACGCTCCAGGCATTTATATACAGTGGAGGGAAAAAGTATTTAGTCAGCCACCAATTGTGCAAGTTCTCCCACTTAAAAAGATGAGAGAGGCCTGTAATTTTCATCATAGGTACATGTCAACTATGACAGACAAAATGAGGAAATCCAGAAAATCACATTGTAGGATTTTTAATGAATTTATTTGCAAATTATGGTGGAAAATAAGTATTAGGTCAATAACAAAAGTTTCTCAATACTTTGTTATATACCCTTTGTTGGCAATGACACAGGTCAAACGTTTTCTGTAAGTCTTCACAAGGTTTTCACACTGTTGCTGGTATTTTGGCCCATTCCTCCATGCAGATCTCCTCTAGAGCAGTGATGTTTTGGGGCTGTCGCTGGGCAACACAGACTTTCAACTCCCCTCCAAAGATTTTCTATGGGGGTTGAGATCTGGAGACTGGCTAGGCCACTCCAGGACCTTGAAATGCTTCTTACGAAGCCACTCCTTCGTTGCCCGGGCGGTGTGTTTGGGATCATTGTCATGCTGAAAGACCCAGCCACGTTTCATCTTCAATGCCCTTGCTGATGGAAGGAGGTTTTCACTCAAAATCTCACGATACATGGCCCCATTCATTCTTTCCTTTACACGGATCAGTCGTCCTGGTCCCTTTGCAGAAAAACAGCCCCAAAGCATGATGTTTCCACCCCCATGCTTCACAGTAGGTATGGTGTTCTTTGGATGCAACTCAGCATTCTTTGTCCTCCAAACACGACGAGTTGAGTTTTTACCAAAAAGTTATATTTTGGTTTCATCTGACCATATGACATTCTCCCAATCCTCTTCTGGATCATCCAAATGCACTCTAGCAAACTTCAGACGGGCCTGAACATGTACTGGCATAAGCACGGGGACACGTCTGGCACTGCAGGATTTGAGTCCCTGGCGGCGTAGTGTGTTACTGATGGTAGGCTTTGTTACTTTGGTCCCAGCTCTCTGCAGGTCTTCACTAGGTCCCCCCGTGTGGTTCTGGGATTTTTGTGATCATTTTGACCCCACGGGGTGAGATCTTGCGTGGAGCCCCAGATCGAGGGAGATTATCAGTGGTCTTGTATGTCTTCCATTTCCTAATAATTGCTCCCACAGTTGATTTCTTCAAACCAAGCTGCTTACCTATTGCAGATTCAGTCTTCCCAGCCTGGTGCAGGTCTACAATTTTGTTTCTGGTGTCCTTTGACAGCTCTTTGGTCTTGGCCATAGTGGAGTTTGGAGTGTGACTGTTTGAGGTTGTGGACAGGTGTCTTTTATACTGATAACAAGTTCAAACGGGTGCCATTAATACAGGTAACGAGTGGAGGACAGAGGAGCCTCTTAAAGAAGAAGTTACAGGTCTGTGAGAGCCAGAAATCTTGCTTGTTTGTAGGTGACCAAATACTTATTTTCCACCATAATTTGCAAATAAATTCATTAAAAATCCTACAATGTGTTTTTCTGGATTTTTTTTCTTCTCAATTTGTCTGTCATAGTTGACGTGTACCTATGATGAAAATTACAGGCCTCTCTCATCTTTTTAAGTGGGAGAACTTGCACAATTGGTGGCTGACTAAATACTTTTTTTCCCCATTGTATAAACCCCAGTCGTACTTTATCAAATGCCTTTTCAAAGTCTGCTATGAATAGCAGACCTGGTTTCCCAGATTTTTCATAGTGTTCTATTGTTTCCAGCACTTGCCTTATATTATCTCCAATGTATCGTCCATGTAAAAAACCTGTCTGATTAGAATGAATAATGTCTGACAATACCTTTTTAATTCTATGCGCTATACATTTTGCTAGATTTTTTGCATCACAACACTGAAGATTTTAAATGGACTGGATCTTCATATTTTCCACTTGTATCCTGTTTCAGTAATAATGAAATCAGACCTTCTTCTTGAGTGTCTGTTAATCTAACATTTACATAGGAGTGGTTAAAACATGCTAATAACGGTCCTCTGAGTATATCAAAAAAGGTTTGGTATACCTCGACTGGTATGCCATCCAACCCTGGAGTTTTCCCGGACTTAAAGTCTTTAAATGCATCCAGAAGTTCCTCCTCTGTAATTTCACCTTCACAAGAGACTTTCTGTATGGCTGTTAATTTTACATTATCAAAAGAAAAAGAAATCTCTACAATTTGCTTCAGTTAGAGGAGATGGAGGCGACTGAAATGAAAACATATGCTTAAAGTACTTTGTTTCCTTCTTCAAAATATATTTTGGTGAGTCATGGGTGACTCCGTCATTTGTAACCAGTTTCAGCAAATTACTTTTGGTAGCATTTCTATGTTGAAGATTAAAAAAGAATGTGGTGCATTTTCCCCCATATTCCATCCAGTTTGCTTTATTTTTATAATATATTACACTTGATCTTTCTTGAATAAGTTTCTTCATTTCTTTTTGTTTTTCCTCTAATTTATTCTGAGCCTCTATCTTACAGTTTTTATTGCTATCTATCTGTTCTGTTAGACCTTCTATTTCCTTTGTTAGTGTGGACTCTTTTGACCTAAATTGCTTTTGTTTTCGAGATGAGTACTCAATTGCATGGCCTCTAAAGGCACATTTAAAAGTGTCCCATACAATAAGGGGATTTGCTGTACCTATGTTATGTCTGAAAAAATCTGTTATAAATTCCTCTGTCCTAGTTAAAAACAAGTTATCATCCAATTCTCACTGCAACTCCCCTCCAAGTCTCCGACCACTACTTTGTATCCTTTTCTCTCTCGCTCTCCTCCAACACTACTCACTCTGCCCCTACTCAGATGGTAATGCGCCATCGCAACCTTCGCTCTCTCTCTCCCGCTACTCTCTCATCTTCCATCCTATCATCTCTTCCCTCTGCTCAATCCTTCTCTCTCCAATCTCCTGATTCTGCCTCCTCAACCCTCCTCTCCTCCCTTTCTAAATCCTTTGACTCTATTTCCCCTATCCTCCCGGCCGGCTCGGTTCTCCCCTCCTGCTCCGTGGCTTGACGACTCATTGCGAGCTCACAGAACAGGGCTCCGGGCAGCCGAGCAGAAATGGAGGAAAACTAGACTCCCTGCGGACCTGGCATCTTTTCACTCTCTCCTCTCTACGTTTTCTTCCTCTGTTTCTGCTGCTAAAGCCACTTTCTACCACTCTAAATTCCAAGCATCTGCCTCTAACCCTAGGAAGCTCTTTGCCACCTTCTCCTCCCTGCTGAATCCTCCTCCCCCCCTACTTCACTGTGGATGACTTCGTCAACCATTTTGAAAAGAAGGTTGACGACATCCGATCCTCGTTTGTTAAGTCAAATGACACTGCTGGTCCTGCTCACACTGCCCTACCCTATGCTTTGACTTCTTTCTCCCCTCTCTCTCCAGATGAAATCTTGTGACTTGTGACGGCCGGCCGCCCAACAACCTGCCCGTTTGACCCTATCCCCTCCTCTCTTCTCCAGACCATTTCCGGAGACCTTCTCCCTTACCTCACCTCGCTCATCAACTCATCCTTGACCGCTGGCTATGTCCCTTCCGTCTTCAAGAGAGCGAGAGTTGCTCCCCTTCTCAAAAAACCTACACTCGATCCCTCCGAACTACAGACCAGTATCCCTTCTTTCTTTTCTGTCCAAAACTCTTGAGCGTGCCGTCTTTAGCCAACTCTCTTGCTATCTCTCTCAGAATGACCTTCTTGATCCAAACCTGAGACTGCTCTTCTCTGTGTCACGGAGGCTCTTTTACTGCTAAAGCTAACTCTCTCTCCTCTGCTCTCGTCCTTCTAGACCAATCTGCTGCCTTTGATACTGTTAACCATCAGATCCTCCTCTCCACCCTCTCCGAGTTGGGCATCTCCGGCGCGGCTCACTCTTGGATTGCGTCCTACCCGACAGGTCGCTCCTACCAGGTGGCGTGGCGAGAATCTGTCTCCGCACCACGTGCTCTCACCACTGGTGTCCCCCAGGGCTCAGTTCTAGGCCCTCTCCTATTCTCGCTATACACCAAGTCACTTGGCTCTGTCATATCCTCACATGGCCTCTCCTATCATTGCTACGCAGACGACACACAATTAATCTTCTCCTTTCCCCCTTCTGATAACCAGGTGGCGAATCGCATCTCTGCGTGGATGTCGGATCACCACCTCAAGCTGAACCTCGGCAAGACGGAGCTGCTCTTCCTCCGGAGGAAGGAATGCCCGTTCCATGATCTCGCCATCACGGTTGACAACTCCGTTGTGTCCTCCTCCCAGAGTGCAAAGAGCCTTGGCGTGACCCTGGACAACACCCTGTCGTTCTCCGCTAACATCAAGGTGGTGACCCGATCCTGTAGGTTCATGCTCTACAACATTCGCAGAGTACGACCCTGCCTTACACAGGAAGCGGCACAGGTCCTAATCCAGGCACTTGTCATCTCCCGTCTGGATTACTGCAACTCGCTGTTGGCTGGGCTCCCTGCCTGTGCCATTAAACCCCTACAACTCATCCAGAACGCCGCAGCCCGTCTGGTGTTCAACCTTCCCAAGTTCTCTCACGTCATCCCGCTCCTCCGCACACTCTACTGGCTTCCAGTTGAAGCTCACATCTGCTACAAGACCATGGTGCTTGCCTACGGAGCTGTGAGGGGAACGGCACCTCCGTACCTTCAGGCTCTGATCAGTCCCTACACCCAAACGAGGGCATTGCGTTCATCCACCTCTGGCCTGCTGGCCCCCCTACCTCTGCGGAAGCACAGTTCCCGCTCAGCCCTGTCAAAACTGTTCGCTGTTCTGGCACCCCAATGATGGAACAAGCTCCCTCACGACGCCAGGACAGCGGAGACACTCACCACCTTCCGGAGACACTTGAAACCCCACCTCTTTAAGGAATACCTGGGATAGGATAAAGTAATCCCTCTACCCCACCCCCCAAAAAAATAAAAAAATAAAAAATAAAAAATAAAATAATAATAATAATAATAATAATTGTAAAGTGGTTGTCCCACTGGCTTTCATAAGGTGAATGCACCAATTTGTAAGTCGCTCTGGATAAGAGCGTCTGCTAAATGACGAAAATGTAAATGTAAATGCAATAGGCTTTGATAAAATTTCCAATATCCTCGCCCACGTGGAAATTCAGTAAGAGTAATGTATATGCCAATTATATGATGGTCCGACCGCATTCTGTCCCCTATCAACACTTTTTAAACTTTTGGTGCCAACGAGAATTACATAAGAAATAAGTCAAGACGACTAGCTTGATTGAGTCTCCGCCATGTATATCTCACTAGATCAGGATATTTAAGCCTCCATATATCTACTAGTTCTAATGTATCCATGACATTCACGATTTCCTTAAGAGCAGGAGGGTGATAGTTTGTAGTGTGATTTCGTTTACGGTCTATTGAGCTATTTAAAACAGTATTATAATCTCCCACCATAATAATATTGTCTTGTATTGCTTGCAGGGTTGATAATGTATTATATATATATTGTCAAAGAAGTGTGGATCATCATTATTTGGTCCGTAAAGGTTAATGAGCCATATCTGTTTATGGTCCAATAACATATTTAAAATAATCCATCTACCTTGCGGATCTGTTTGGAAAATGTGCACATTCGGATTGAAATTACTGTAAATTAATATCATCACCCCTTTTTAGTTTCTTTGCCCATGGGAGAAGTATATTTAGCCCCCCCCCCCATTCCTTTTTCCACGCAACTTCATCTGGAATTGTTGAATGAGTTTCCTGTAAACAATAGATAGGTAGCTGTCGGTGTTAGTAAGGCAGTGGAGGTGGTATATGGTGGTGTTAGATGGAGAGATGACATTACAGTAGTATGTAATATGGTGGTGTTAGATGGAGAGATGACAATACAGTAGTATGTGATGTGTTGGATAGAGAGATGACATTACAGCATTTGTGTCCTGCAGGGCGTGAAATGCCATTATGCACAGTTTCGAGCCGAATTTATGGTGAGTCGAACTGAATAGAAATGAAGAGAGGGCTGGAACGGTTAAGAGGTTAGCTTGACGTACCGATTCGTTTCATACAACCGCTCTCAACACTGCAGACTTCCCCATGGTATTGGGTCGAATTCAGGCAAGTTTATTGCACTAAAAAGACAGACCTGTGCAGCGCGAATGTTCTTGTTTGAAACAGTAAATAGGATCGGTTTAATATGTCTTGGTTAAAGTAACGTGTCTTCAGATTTCATAACTCCCTTTTACTAAGGAATCACGAAGTCTCCTCATCCCTACAATAAACCATGAGACCTGTTAGCGATAAACCATGAGACCTGTTTAGCGATAAACCATGAGACCTGTTTAGCGATAAACCATGAGACCTGTTAGCGATAAACCATGAGGCCTGTTAGCGATAAACCATGAGACCTGTTTAGCGATAAACCATGAGACCTGTTTAGCGATAAACCATGAGACCTGTTTAGCGATAAACCATGAGACCTGTTAGCGATAAACCATGAGGCCTGTTAGCGATAAACCATGAGACCTGTTAGCGATAAACCATGAGGCCTGTTAGCGATAAACCATGAGACCTGTTAGCGATAAACCATGAGACCTGTTAGCGATAAACCATGAGACCTGTTAGCGATAAACCATGAGGCCTGTTAGCGATAAACCATGAGGCCTGTTAGCGATAAACCATGAGGCCTGTTAGCGATAAACCATGAGACCTGTTAGCGATAAACCATGAGACCTGTTAGCGATAAACCATGAGACCTGTTAGCGATAAACCATGAGACCTGTTTAGCGATAAACCATGAGACCTGTTTAGCGATAAACCATGAGACCTGTTAGCGATAAACCATGAGGCCTGTTAGCGATAAACCATGAGACCTGTTAACGATAAACCATGAGACCTGTTAGCGATAAACCATGAGGCCTGTTAGCGATAAACCATGAGGCCTGTTAGCGATAAACCATGAGACCTGTTAGCGATAAACCATGAGACCTGTTAGCGATAAACCATGAGACCTGTTAGCGATAAACCATGAGACCTGTTAGCGATAAACCATGAGACCTGTTTAGCGATAAACCATGAGACCTGTTTAGCGATAAACCATGAGACCTGTTTAGCGATAAACCATGAGACCTGTTAGCGATAAACCATGAGACCTGTTAGCGATAAACCATGAGGCCTGTTAGCGATAAACTATGAGGCCTGTTAGCGGTAAACCATGAGACCTGTTAGCGATAAACCATGAGGCCTGTTTAGCGATAAACCATGAGACCTGTTTAGCGATAAACCATGAGACCTGTTAGCGATAAACCATGAGACCTGTTAGCGATAAACCATGAGGCCTGTTAGCGATAAACCATGAGGTCTGTTAGCGATAAACCATGAGACCTGTTAGCGATAGCGATATTAGGCCTACAGTGCAACGTAGATGTTCTATTTTCTCCCGAGATTGCAAAACAATTCTTATGTTGATGTAGTTATTAATGTTTCAAACTCAGTGTTAAGAAGATGTGTTTTTATCTTAATTTCCTGGTTTCAAAGAGCACCAAAAACGACACTAACCATGAGCATTAGCGTATCTGCCGCCACAGAAACAGACCCTGGGTCTGTTGTAACGTGTCCATCTGCGAATCCGAGGCCATGATTGTGCTTCCGTTGTGGGTGTGGCAGCGAAGCAACTTTTATTTGCATGTAATTAATATATATTAATATGCATGACCATTTCTCCCAACAGTGGAAGAGCTACTCTGGCGCGCTGCATGAAACAGAGACGTGCTTCACCCGTACCGCGACGAAAGAGCGGCAGAGGCTGCCAAACTATCGAACTATCCTCAAAAGTCAGGCGCGGCGCACTGCAATGTTTCAGATGGCACTCTATCCCCTGTTCTTCCAAAGTGAAAGTGACATATTTCTTTGTTCGGTGCGGCGATAGAGCGCTGTTTGAACTAGGGCTTAGTGGCTGGATTTAGAACTGGACATAAGAGTTACCTCAGTCTCCACACACATACACACACACACACTGTTTCAGTTCTAGCTGCTTGGGTGCTAGCTATGTACAATTGAAGTCGGAAGTTTACATACACTTAGGTTGGAGTCATTAAAACTAGTTTTTCAACCACTCCACAAATGTCTTGTTAACAAACTATAGTTTTGCAAGTCGGTTAGGACATCTACTTTGCGCATGACACAAGTAATTTTTCCAACAATTGTTTACAGACAGATTGTTTCACTTATAATTCACTGTATCACAATTACAGTGGGTCAGAAGTTTACATACACTAAGTTGACTGTGCCTTTAAACAGCTTGGAAAATTCCATAAAATGATGTCATGGCTTTAGAAGCTTCCGATAGGCTAATTGACATCATTTGAGTCAATTGGAGGTGTACCTGTGGATGTATTTCAAGGCCTACCTTCAAACTCAGTGCCTCTTTGCTTGACATCATGGGAAAATCAAAAGAAATCAGCCAAGACCTCAAAACAAAAATTGTAGACCTCCACAAGTCTGGTTCATCCTTGGGAGCAATTTCCAAACGCCTGAAGGTACCACTTTCATCTGTACAAACAATAGTAAGCAAGTATAAACACCATGGGACCACGCAGCCGTCATACCGCTTAGGAAGGAGACGCGTTCTGTCTCCTAGAGATGAACGTACTTTGGTGCAAATCAATCCCAGAACAACAGCAAAGGACCTTGTGAAGATGATGGAAGAAACAGGTACAAAAGTATCTATATCCACAGTAAAACTAGTCCTATATCGACATAACCTGAAAGGCCGCTCAGCAAGGAAGAAGCCACTGCTCCGAAACCGCCATAAAAAAGCCAGACTACAGTTTGCAACTGCACATGGGGAAATATATCGTACTTTTTGGAGAAATGTCCTCTGGTCTGATGAAACAAAAATAGAACTCTTTGGCCATAATGACCATCGTTATGTTTGGAGGAAGTAGGGGGACGCTTGCAAGTCGAAGAACACCATCCCAACAGTGAAGCACAGGGGTGGCAGCATCATGCTGTGGGGGTGCTTTGCTGCAGGAGGGACTGGTGCACTTCACAAAATAGATGGCATCATGAGGAAGGAAAATTATGTGGATATATTGAAGCAACATCTCAAGACATCAGTCAGGAAGTTAAAGCTTGGTCGCAAATGGGTCTTCCAAATGGACAATGACCCCAAGCATACTTCCAAAGTTGTGGCAAAATGGCTTAAGGACAACAAGGTCAAGGTATTGGAGTGGCCATCACAAAGCCCTGACCTCAATCCTATAGAAAATGTGTGGGCAGAACTGAAAAAGCGTGTGCGAGCAAGGAGGCCTACAAACCTGATTCAGTTACACCAGCTCTGTCAGGAGGAATGGGACAAAATTCACACAACTTATTGTGGGATGCTTGTGGAAGGCAACCCGAAACGTTTGACCCAAGTTAAACAATTTAAAGGCAATGCTACCAAATACTAATTGAGTGTAGGTAAACTTTTGACCCACTGGGAATGTGATGAAAGAAACAAAAGCTGAAATAAATCATTCTCTCTACTATTATTCTGACATTTCACATTCTTAAAATAAAGTGGTGATCCTAACTGACCTAAAACAGGGAATTTTTACTAGGATTAAATGTCAGGAATTGTGAAAAACTGAGTTTAAATGTATTTGGCTAAGGTGTATGTAAACTTCCGACTTCAGCTGTATCTTTACATTACACATTTGGGCGTATACTGCCGTGCATCACAATGTAAATGTGAATGTAAAAGCCCAGGTTGATGCGTTACTGTGATTTCCAGTCAGAGAGGATTTTTAATGTATGCTATTAGGGTTGGGAACACAGTTGCCATAACGATTTTCAGAAATATGAAACTGACAGAGTGAGCGATAAGGAAAGTACTCATTACGCAAACATGCTGGAAGGAATACCTCCAAATCCTATTACAAAGTGCAGCCAAATAGTTGTTACCTTGAAGCGTACATTACTCTCTTTCTTTCTACAGTTTATTCTTGACATCCTTCCTTTTATTATTGAATGCCACCTTTCTTTTTCCTTATTTCCTGGCTCTGTCCACCTCAGGTGCTCCTGTAGCAGATGGGGATCTTTATAACTCACTCCTCAGCCTGAATTGTCTCCACTTGCGCTGCCAAATAGTTCGCTTTTCAGTGGCACGACTGGCTAAAAGGCTTCAGGTGGGTCACGTGTGTTTGCGAGGCAGAGGTCCTGGGTTCGAACCTAAGAATGAGCCGATTTAGGAGAAAGTGGCACTCGCTAAGCAAGCAGCGTGATGTCCTTTACACTCAGGTAGCAGAGAGAAACAGCTGTTTGCTCCTGATGAGCAGTGACCTATGACCCGGTAGTGATCGTTTGTTTCTCTCCGCTGTCTTCCTGCAGGTACCTAACAGACCATCTCTCTCCTCTGTCTTCCTGCAGGTATCCAACAGACCATTGAGCAGGAGGAGAGCCAGAACAAGTCTTCAGCTGACCTGAGGATACGCAAGACACAGGTGAGTCAGGAGGAGAGAAAGTGAGAAGGGGGGAGAGGAGAGAGTGCAGTGGTAGAGATATAAGGATGAGTGAGGGGGCAGAAGAGAGGAGACAGGTGAGAGGAGGAGACAGGAGAGAGGAGGAGACAGGAGAGAGGAGGAGACAGGAGAGAGGAGGGGACAGGAGAGAGGAGGAGACAGGTGAGAGGAGGAGACACGTGAGAGGAGGAGACAGGTGAGAGGAGGAGACAGGTGAGAGGAGGAGACAGGTGAGAGGAGGAGACAGGTGAGATGAGAGGAGGAGACAGGTGAGAGGAGGAGACAGGTGACAGGTGAGAGGAGGAGACGGGAGAGAGGTGAGAGGAGGAGACAGGTGAGAGGAGGAGACAGGAGAGAGGTGAGAGGAGGAGACAGGTGAGAGGAGGAGACAGGAGACAGGTGAGAGGAGGAGACAGGTGAGCGATAAGAAGAGAGTGACAATGACCTTAACGGACCTGTCTCCCTGTCTCTCCCGTCCCCCCGTCTCTCCCCTCTCTCCCATAGCACTCCACGCTGTCCCGTAAGTTTGTGGAGGTGATGTCAGAGTACAACGCCACCCAGTCAGACTACAGGGAGCGCTGCAAGGGACGCATCCAGAGACAGCTGGAGATCAGTGAGTACAGTACACTTCCCACTACATGGATTCAGTTCAACATCACTGTATTGTCCACTAAGGGCTGCACCTCAACTAGAGATCAGTGAGTAGAGTCACACACACACACACATGCACACACACACACACACACACACACACACACATGCACACACACACACACACACAAATGCAGTCTACCTGGACTCCATACCATGAAACCACCAAGCACCGAAGCGCACCTGGGGGGGTCCAACAGTTACAATCTCCTTTAGGGCAGCTTTCTGTGTGTACTGGGATGACAACTATCTCTTTCTGCACAGAGAGCATTTTGTCACCCCAGCGGGCAGGGGGTTTGAGTGTGTGTGTGTGTGTCCAGCTTTTGGTGGTGGCAGCCAATGTTACGGACACACACTGGTCTATCTCTCAGTGTTGGCATGAGTGAGTATTGTCAGTGGTCATGACCCTCTGATCAGAGTGGTTGAGTGTGTGTGTGTGTCAGCCTGTTTCTGTCCTGATCAGCCTGCTTCCCTCTGATCCCTAATCAGGCCATGTTTGTTCCGTCTGATTTGTCAGGTGTTATACCTGTTTCTATGTTTCTGTACAAGGCACTGTCAGGGCACCTGCCAGCCTGGGGATAGACACTCCAGAGTGCCAGCTTCCCCAGGTTGGCATGGCAATAGACACACACGCACGCAGGCAGGCGTACCTGTTACCTGTAACAGAGTCTCACCTCCAACCCACTTGCCAGCTGGTGTAGACACGGTGGGCCTGCCGGATATCAAGAAACAGCAGGCAGGGGATTAGAGAGGCTGAGAGAGGCTGAGAGAGGGTGAGAGAGGGTGAGAGTGATAGAGAGAGGGTGAAAGGTAGGGAGAGAGTGATATGAACAGAGAGAGGTAGGGACAGAGTAATCGAGAGAAACAGAGAGAGTGGTAGAGATAGGATGAGAGGTAGGCGTTAAGACAAAACATGATGGAGAATTCTCTCTTGTTAGCCCCCACCAGACCTATTGAGTTATATTCTATTATGACCTCTTGAGCGCTACTCTAATATGACCTATTGAGCTCTACTCTAATACACCACATGACCAAAAGTATGTGGACATCTCATTCCAAAATCATGGGCATTAGTATGGAGTTGGTCCCCCCTTTGCTGCTATAACAGCCTCCACTCTTCTGGGAAGGCTTTCCACTAGATGTTGGAACATTGCTGCGGGGACTTGCTTCCATTCAGCCACGAGCATTAGTGAGGTCGGGCACTGATGTTAGGCGATTAGGCCTGGCTCACAGTCGGCGTACCAATTCATCCCAAAGGTGTTTGATGGGGTTGAGGTCAGGGCTCTGTGCAGGCCAATCAAGTTCTTCCACACTGATCTCGACACAAACCATTTCTGTATGGACCTCGCTTTGTGCACAGGGGCATTGTCATGCTGAAACAGAAAAGGGCCTTCCCCAAACTGTTGCCACAAAAATGGAAGCACAGAATCGTCTAGAATGTCATTGTATGCTGTAGCGTTAAGATTTCCCTTCACTGGAACTAAAGGGCCTAGCCCGAACCATGAAATACAGCCCCAGACCATTATTCCTCCTCCACCAAACTTTACAGTTGGCACTATGCATTCGGGCAGGTATCGTTCTCCTGGCATCTGCCAAACCCAGATTCGTCCGTAGGACATCCAGATGGTGAAGCATGATTGATCACTCCAGAGAACGCGTTTCCACTGCTCCAGAGTCCAATGGCGGCAAGCTTTACACCACTCCAGCCGACGCTTGGCATTGCGCATGGTGATCTTAGGCTTGTGTGTGGCTGCTCAGCCATGGAAACCCATTTCATGAAGCACCTGACTAACAGTTCTTGTGCTGACACTGCTTCCAGAGGCAGTTTGGAACTCGGTGGTGAGTGTTGCAACCGAGGACAGACGATTTTTAGGCGCTTCAGCACTCGGCGGTCCCGTTCTGTGAGCTTGTGTGGCCTACCACCTCTAGCGGGGCAGAAATTTGACAAACTGACTTGTTGGAAAGGTGGCATCCTATGATGGTACCACGTTGAAATACACTGAGCTCTTCAGTAAGGCCATTCTACTGCCAATGTTTGTCTATGGAGATTGCATGGCTGTGTGTTCGATTTTATACATCTGTCAGCAACGGGTGTGGCTGAAATAGCTGAATCCACTCATTTGAAGGGGTGTCCACATACTTTTCTATATATAGTGTATGACCTATTGATCTCTACTCTAATATGACTTATTTAGCTCTATTGTAATATGCTCCGCTAGTCTGTCTGTCTCTCCTGCCTCACTGGGTCTCTGTCTGTCAGACAGTCTATCAATGTTCACCTCACCTCTCTCTGTCTCTCCTGCCCCACTGGGTCTCTGTCTGTCAGACAGCCTATCAATGTTCACCTCACCTCTCTCTGTCTCTCCTGCCTCACTGGGTCTCTGGTTTAATTTCGAGTTTTTCACTGTGAGGTAGAGAGTGTCTGCTCTGTCTGTCAGACAGTCTATCAATGTTCACCTCACCTCACCTCTCTCTGTCTCTCCTCATCATCCTCCTGACACTTTATTGATTGGTATACTCAGTATATACTACACTGTAGTTTGTATACACCACTGGCACCAGTAGTCACCTGGAATGCATTTCAATTAACAGGTGTGCCTTCTTAAAAGTTAATTTGTGGAATTTCTTTCCTTCTTAATGCGTTTGAGCCAATCAGTTGTGTTGTGTATTTGGTAAAAGACCAAGTCCATATTATGGCATATTATTATTATTAATATTATTATTATGGCAAGAAAAGCTCAAATAAGCAAAGAGAAATGACAGTCCATCATTACTTTAAGACATGAAGGTCAGTCAATACTGAAAATGTTGAGAACTTTGAAAGTTTCTTCAAGTGCAGTCGCAAAAACCATCAAGCACTATGATGAAACTGTCTCTCATGAGGACCATCACAGGAATGGAAGACCCAGAGTTACCTCTGCTGCAGAGGATAAGTTCATTAGAGTTACCAGCCTCAGAAATTGCAGCCCAAATAAATGCTTCACAGAGTTCAAGTAACAGACACATCTCAACATCAACTGTTCAGAGGAGACTGTGTGAATCAGGCCTTCATGGTCGAATTGCTGCAAAGAAACCACTACTAAAGGACACCAATAAGAAGAAGAGACTTGCTTGGGCCAAGAAACACGAGCAATGGACATTAGACCGGTGGAAATCTGTCCTTTGGTCTGGAGTCCAAATTTGAGATTTTTGGTTCCAACCGCTGTGTTTTTGTGAGACACGGTGTGGGTGAACGGATGATCTCTGCATGTGTAGTTCCCACCATAAAGCATGGAGGAGGGGCCAGTATTAAAAAAAAGAATATATGCACTCACTAACTGTAAGTCGCTCTGGATAAGAGCGTCTGCTAAATGACTAAAATGTAAAATGTAAATGTGTTATGGTGTGGGGGTGCTTTGCTGGTGACACTGTCTGTGATTTATTTAGAATTCAAGGCACACTTAACCAGCATGGCTACCACAGCATTCTGCAGCGATACGCCATCCCATCTGGTTTGGGCTTAGTGGGACTCATTTGTTTTCCAACAGGACAATGACCCAACACACCTCCAGGCTGTGTAAGGGCTATTTTAACAAGAAGGAGAGTGATGGAGTGCTGCATCAGATGACCTGGCCTCCACAATCACCCGACCGCATCCCAATTGAGATGGTTTGGAATGTGTCTGACCGCAGAGTGAAGGAAATGCAGCCAACAAGTGCTCAGCATATGTGGGAACTCCTTCAAGACTGTTGGGAAAGCATTCCAGGTTAAGCTGGTTGTGTGCAAAGCTGTCATCAAAGCAAAGGGTGGCTATTTGAAGAATCTTAAATATAAAATAGATTTTGATTTGTTTAACACTTTTTTTTGGTGACTACATGATTCCATATGTGCTATTTCATAGTTTTGATGTCTTCACTATTATTCTACAATGTGGAAAATAGTAAAAATAAAGAAAAACCCTTGAATGAGTAGGTGTGTGTCACGGATCCCCCCCGGTACTGCTGCTCATTCCGTTCACCAGCTCCGGAGGTCTACGTCACCGGCCTTCTAGGCGTCACTGACCTGGATCATTACCACCAACCCCGGACTGTCTTGTCTCATTACTCACACCTGGTTCCCATTCCCCCTGATTAGTATGTGTATATATGATATGCCTTGGAGGCTTTCAGATTGTCCATTGCTTTTCCATCTATTGCCATGGATTGCACGAAGTAGGAGCAAATCTTGCTGTACGTTATGTTGGGCCACGTCGTCATGTTATCCTCCCAGTTCTGCACTGTGCCCCATTGTCCTTGTCCATTATGTCCCCATGTCCGTTGGTACCGTGTATTGTGCTCTTGGTATTACGGGTCTCGTCCCGTGTATTGTTTAGAGGTTTACACCTCGCTCTTTTGTTTGGGTTACATCCCTTTGTTACAGTGCCTTGAAAAAGGATTCATCCCCCTTGGCGTTTTTCCTATTTTGTTGCATTACAACCTGTCATTTAAATTGATTTTTATTTGGATTTCATGTAATGGACATACACAAAAGTGAAATGAAAAAAATAACTTGTTTCAAAAAAGTATTTAAAAAAATAACGGAAAAGTGGTGCGTGCATATGTATTCATCAGAGAGGCAACAAAGAGATCAAAGACAACCCTGAAGGAGCTGCAAAGCTCCACAGTGGAGATTGGAGTATCTGTCCATAGGACCACTTTAAGCCGTACACTCCACAGAACTGGGCTTTACGGAAGAGTGGCCTGAAAAAATAAGCAAACACGTTTGGTGTTCGCCAAAAGGCATGTGGGAGACTCCCCAAACATAGGGAAGAAGGTTCTCTGGTCAGATGAGACTAAAATTGAGCTTTTTGGCCATCAAGAAAAACTGGTCAGAATTGAAGGAATGATGGATGGCGCTAAATACAGGGAAATTCTTCCAGAGATTTGAGACTGGGACGGAGGTTCACCTTCCAGCAGGACAATGACCCTAAGCATACTGCTAAATCAACACTTGAGTGGTGTAAGGGGAAACATTTAAATGTCTTGGAATGGCCTAGTCAAAGCCCAGACCTCAATCCAATTGAGAATCTGTGGTATAACTTAAAGATTGCTGTACACCAGCAGAACCCATCCAAATTGAAGGAGCTGGAGCAGTTTTGCATTGAAGAATGGGCAAAAATCCCAGTGGCTAGATGTGCCAAGCTTATAGAGACATACCCCAAGAGACTCTTATGCACGCTCAAGTTCTGTTTTTTTGTCTTATTTCTTGTTCTTCGTTTCACAGTAAAAAATGTTTTGAATCTTCAAAAGTGGTAGGCATGTTGTGTAAATCAAATGATACAAACCCCCCCCAAAATCCATGTTAATTCCAAGTTGTAAGGCAACAAAATAGGAAAAATACCAAGGGGGGGGGGGGGTGAATACTTTCGCAAACCACTGTACTTGCAGTGAAGCCGCTCAACAACTACATCACATTAGTCATCTGACAGACTCCCATCCAGAGCGACACACAGAAGCAACCAGGGTCAACGCCCTGCTCAAGGGCACGTCGACATATCTCCCACAAGGTCAAAAAACGGGGACCCGAACCAGCGATTCATGATCCCCCCCAACAGTTCCCCAAGAGCTGCCCTTCAACCAACCAAGACCCCCCATATCCCACCTCTCTCTGCTGGCCACCCTCTTTGCATTTCTACACCCCATATATCTTTCAACTATGCTGTGATGTTTAACGTACAATTTCAATCTATCTAATCGAATAGAATCCACAGATTGCGAGTTGAAGATAAATACTTTTACTAAGAGTATTAGTATATTAGTAATTGGCTGACCCGGTCTCTCCAGATCTCCCAACAATACTATTTCCTTAGGGTCAATTTTAGATCAATGTTATGCATTTTCAGCCATTCCTGAACCTGAGACCAGAAACAGGCTACCTGAGGGCAATACCAAAACAAATGGTCTATTGATTGCCCCAAATATTCAACATTTTGTTAGTGGCAATAATTCTATATAATAATTTTAGCTGAAAAGCACGAAGTCTTGAATCTTGCGTCGTTTTATATATCAACTCATGGAATCGGTACATCAAAAATCTCTTCCCAACTATTTTGCAATCTGTATGGCACAGCTGTCAACATCCTGGTCCTCAAATGAAACTGCTATACTTTCCTATTTATGCTATTTTTATTCCTCCGTCAGTTACTATCCTCTATATTGGGCAGACAGACCAGTTCCCTGCCTCCTCCCACTGCCACCTGCCTCCTCCATTTTTGGGGTAATGCTGTAATCATTGGTTGTAATCTTGGATTGAGCAGACCTTCCCATACAATTCTGATAACTCCATGAAATACATAACTCTACCATTCAAATGTACAATATCATTTAAAAACAAAATACCCTTTTCAAATATCATTCCCATAAATACAGGTATTTTATCAACCAGCACATTTGAGTTCAGCCATAATATTTGTTGTAATATTTGTTCTATCTTTTCAGGGGGATGAAATTGAAATTGTAGCCAGCTCTGCATTGCTTGTTTGAAAAAGAGAGATACTTTGAAAAAAATATAATTTTCAATTAATCGAAAATGAGACATGGCAATCTGCACAAAGGCAAAAAGGCCATTTTTAAACAATGGATGAGCTTTTCTTAGTAATCTACTTGAGAACCATTTAGGGTTCAAGTAAAACTTTTGAAATGAATAAGTCAAGCTTTTAGAGAGAGGTTTAGTGCTTTTATATTTAATCATCTCAACCCACCCAATTCATATTCATTATATAGATAGGCACGCTTTATCTTGTCTGGTTTAGCATCCCAGATAAAGCGAAAATACGATTTGAAAAACGATTCATCAGGAGTAGGCAGCGCTTTAAGTAAGTGAGTAAACTGAGATATGACTAAGGAGTTAATCAGTGCAATTTTTCCATAAATACAGGTATTTACCTCTCCATGGTTGCAGGATCTTGTCTATTTTTTACTAGTTTTCTATTGAAATTCATTGTGGAGAGCTCATTTACATATTTTGTGATGTGAATACCAAGTATGTCCACTTCACCGTCAGCCCATTGTATAGGTAAACTGCAGGGTAATGTAAAAGTTGTATTATTTAATGATCCAATACGTAATATTGCACACTTATCATAATTAGGTTTTAGAGAGTCCAGAAAAGTTATCTAGATCTTCAATGAGACATTGCAGGGATCTAGCTTGCAGACTTAATATAAAACTTCAGTCATCGGCATACATGGACACCTTTGTTTTTAAGCCTTGGATTTCTAATCCTCTAATGTTGTTATTTGATCTGATTTTAACAGCTAGCATTTCGATGGCCATAACAAATAGATATGGTGACAGCGGACACCCTTGTTTAACTCCTCTTGACAATTCAAAACTCTCTGAGAAGTAGCCGCTATTTACTATTTTACACCTGGGGTTGCTATACATTACTTTTACAGATTTCTGTAAGAGAATCACAGAAATTGAAAAAATCCAGGCATTTATAAATAAAATCCAGTCTTGCTTTATCAAAGGCCTTTTCAAAATCTGCTATAAATACCAGGCCTGGCTTCTTAGATGTTTCATGATGTTCTATTATTTCTAGTAGTTGTCGTATATTATCTCCAATGTATCGTCCATGTAAAAAACCTGTCTGATCAGTATGAACAATGCCAGGTAAAACCTTTTTAATTCTGAGTGCTATGCATTTCGCTGGTATTTTCGCATTAATTACAGGTTTCTTGAGTTATCTTACTATTTTGAGGAAGTGAATACTGGCTACTGCGTCTCAAGATGGACAAACAGTACTATTGCTGCTTTTTTCTTGTTTTTCAAGCGAAGGTCTTTCAAGGGAGTATGCGAGCACACTCGTTCGGTTTGCTTAGCCGAGTTCAGCTAGGTGCCAGCCAAACCGAAGCATGCGGAAGGCTTAACCCTAACCCTTAACCTAACCCTAATCCTAAACTTAACCCAAAACCTTAACCCCTAACCCTAACTCCTAACCCTAATTCTAACCCTAAACCTAACCCCTAAGCCTAAAATAGCCTTTTTCCTTGTGGGGACCGTTAAAATGTCAAAATTTTCCTTGTTTTACTATCATTATGAGGACTTCTGATAGTAAAACCAAACACACACACACACACACCAGTGGAGGCTGCTGAGGGGAGGACGGCTCATAATAATGTTTGGAACGAGCGAATGGAATGGCATCAAACACATACAAAACATGTTTGAAACCATTCCACTAATTCCGCTCCAGTCATCTACACGTCAACTATGACAGACAAAATGAGGGGAAAAATCCAGAAAGTCACATTGTAGGATTTTTTATGAATTTATTAGCAAATTATGGTGGAAAATAAGTATTTGGTCAATAACAAAAGTTTCTCAATACTTTGTTATATACCCTTTGTTGGCAATGACACAGGTCAAACGTTTTCTGTAAGTCTTCACAAGGTTTTCACACACTGTTGCTGGTATTTTGGCCCATTCCTCCATGCAGATCTCCTCTAGAGCAGTGATGTTTTGGGGCTATCGCTGGGCAACACAGACTTTCAACTCCCTCCAAAGATGTTCTATGGGGTTGCGATCTGGAGACTGGCTAGGCCACTCCAGGACCTTGAAATGCTTCTTACGAAGCCACTCCTTCGTTGCCCGGGCGGTGTGTTTAGGATCATTGTCATGCTGAAAGACCCAGCCACGTTTCATCTTCAATGCCCTTACTGATGGAAGGAGGTTTTCACTCAAAATCTCACGATACATGGCCCCATTCATTCTTTCATTTACACGGATCAGTCGTCCTGGTCCCTTTGCAGAAAAACAGCCCCAAAGCATGATGTTTCCACCCCCATGCTTCACAGTAGGTATGGTGTTCTTTGGATGCAAGTCAGCATTCTTTGTCCTCCAAACACGATGAGTTGAGTTTTTACCAAAAAGTTCTATTTTGGTTTCATCTGACCATATGACATTCTCCCAATCCTCTTCTGGATCATCCAAATGCACTCTAGCAAACTTCAGACGGGCCTGGACATGTACTGGCTTAAGCAGGGGGACACGTCTGCACTGCAGGATTTGAGTCCCTGGCGGCGTAGTGTGTTACTGATGGTAGGCTTCGTTACTTTGGTCCCAGCTCTCTGCAGGTCATTCACTAGGTCCCCCCGTGTGGTTCTGGGATTTTTGCTCACCATTCTTGTGATCATTTTGACCCCACGGGGTGAGATCTTGCGTGGAGCCCCAGATCGAGGGAGATTATCAGTGGTCTTGTATGTCGTCCATTTCCTAATAATTGCTCCCACAGTTGATTTCTTCAAACCAAGCTGCTTACCTATTGCAGATTCAGTCTTCCCAGCCTGGTGCAGGTCTACAATTTTGTTTCTGGTGTCCTTTGACAGCTCTTTGGTCTTGGCCATAGTGGAGTTTGGAGTGTGACTGTTTGAGGTTGTGGACAGGTGTCTTTTATACTGATAACAAGTTCAAACAGGTGCCATTAATACAGGTAACGAGTGGAGGACAGAGGAGCCTCTTAAAGAAGAAGTTACAGGTCTGTGAGAGCCAGAAATCTTGCTTGTTTGTAGGTGACCAAATACTTATTTTCCACCATAATTTGCAAATAAATTCATTAAAAATCCTACAATGTGATTTTCTGGATTATTTTTTCTTATTTTGTCTGTCATAGTTGACGTTTACCTATGATGAAAATTACAGGCCTCTCTCATCTTTTTAAGTGGGAGAACTTGCACAATTGGTGGCTGACTAAATACTTTTTTTCCCCACTGTATATATATATATATATACAGTGGGGAGAACAACTATTTGATACACTGCCGATTTTGCAGGTTTTCCTACTTATAAAAGCATGTAGAGGTCTGTCATTTTTTATCATAAGTACACTTCAACTGTGAGAGACGGAATCTAAAAGAAAAATCCAGAAAATCACATTGTATGATTTTTAAGTAATTCATTTGCATTTTATTGCATGACATAAGTATTTGATCACCTACCAACCAGTAAGAATTCCGGCTCTCACAGCCCTGTTAGTTTTTCTTTAAGAAGCCCTCCTGTTCTCCACTCATTACCTGTATTAACTGCACCTGTTTGAACTCGTTACCTGTATAAAAGACACCTGTCCACACACTCAATCAAACAGACTCCAACCTCTCCACAACGGCCAAGACCAGAGAGCTGTGTAAGGACATCAGGGATAAAATTGTAGACCTGCACAAGGCTGGGATGGGCTACAGGACAATAGGCAAGCAACTTGGTGAGAAGGCAACAACTGTTGGCACAATTATTAGAAAATGGAAGAAGTTAAAGATGACGGTCAATCACTCTCGGTCTGGGGCTCCATGCAAGATCTCACCTCGTGGGGCATCAATGATCATGAGGAAGGTGAGGGATCAGCCCAGAACTACACGGCAGGACCTGGTCAATGACCTGAAGAGAGCTGGGACCACAGTCTCAAAGAAAACCATTAGTAACACACTACACCGTCAAGGATTAAAAAACTGTCGTTTTCCATGACGTACCTTGTGTTGGGTGGAGTAAATAAAACCCCTAATATTCCTGCGCCCTGTCTTCTAATCATTATACAACGTGACAGACAGTGTGTCCAAACTTTTGACTGGTACTGTAGTTAGTACATACATCACTAGCTCTAGCTATATATATATATATATTCCAGGTTTGCTTTTTTTGCAGTCTCGCCGGTCATTAGGAATAGGGTGCCATTTGTGACATACATACGCTTTCTTCTGGGACAGTTTAATGTACTGAGTTTGTGGGTGATATGTACACTACCGTTCAAAAGTTTGGGGTCACTTAGAAATGTCCTTATTTTCCATGAAAACATACATGAAATGAGTTTGAATAGGAAATATAGCAAAATGCATAGGAAATGTAGTCATTGACAAGGTTAGAAATAATGATTTTTAATATAAATAATAATTGTGTCCTTCAAACTTTGCTTTCTTCAAATAATCCGCCATTTGCAGCAATTACAGCCTTGCAGACCTTTTGGCATTCTAGTTGTCAGTTTTGTTGAAGTAATCTGAAGAGATTTCACCCCATGCTTCCTGAAGCACCTCCCACAAGTTGGATTGGCTTGATGGGCACTTCTTACGTACCATTCGGTCAAGCTGCTCCCACAACAGCTCAATAGGGTTGAGATCCGGTGACTGTGCTGGCCACTCCATTATAGACAGAATACCAGCTGACTGCTTCTTCCCTAAATAGTTATTGCATAGTTTGTAGCTGTGCTTTGGATCATTGTCCTGTTGTAGGAAGAAATTGGCTCCAATCAAGCGCTGTACACAGGGTATGACATGGCGTTGCAAAATGGAGTGATAACCTTCCTTCTTCAAGATCCCTTTTACCCTGTACAAATCTCCCAATTTACCACCACCAAAGCACCCCCAGACCATCACATTGCCTCCACCATGCTTGACAGATGGCATCAAGCACTCCTCCAGCATCTTTTCATTTGGTCTGCGTCTCACAAATGTTCTTCTTTATGATCCGAACACCTCAAACTTCGATTCGTCTGTCCATAACACTTTTTTCCAATCTTCCTCTGTCCAGTGTCTGTGTTCTTTTGCCCATCTTAATCTTTTCTTTTTATTGGCCAGTCTGAGATATGGCTTTTACTTTGCAACTCTGCCTAGAAGGTCAGCATCCCGGAGTCGCCTCTTCACTGTTGACGTTGAGACTGGTGTTTTGCGGGTTCTATTTAATAAAGCTGCCAGTTGAGGACCTGTGAGGCGTCTGTTTCTCAAACTAGACACTTTAATGTATTTGTCCTCTTGCTCAGTTGTGCACCGGGGCCTCCCACTCCCACAGTTTGCGCTGTTCTGTGAAGGGAGTAGTACACAGCGTTGTACGAGAACTTCAGTTTCTTGGCAATTTCTCGCATTGAATAGCCTTCATTTCTCAGAACAAGAATAGACTGACGAGTTTCAGAAGAAAGTTATTTGTTTCCGGCCATTTTGAGCCTGTAATCGAACCCACAATTGCTGATGCTCCAGATACTCAACTAGTCTCAAGAAGGCCAGTTTTATTGCTTCTTTAATCAGCACAACAGTTTTCAGCTGTGCTAACATAATTGCAAAATTGTTTTATAATGATCAATTAGCCTTTTAAAATGATAAACTTGGATTAGCAAACACAACGTGCCATTGGAACACAGGACTGATGGTTGCTGATAATGGGCCTCTGTACGCCTATGTAGATATTCCATTAAAAATCAGCCATTTCCAGCTACAATAGCCATTTACAACATTAACAATGTCTACACTGTATTTCTGATCAATTTGATGTTATTTTAATGGACAAACTTTTGAACGGTATTGTTTATTATAATGTAGTTAGAATACATCACTGGCTGTAGCTATATATATATACTATACTGTAGTTAGAATACATCACTGGCTCTCTCTGTATACAGTGCATTTGGAAAGTATTCAGACCCCTTCCCTTTTTCCACATTTGGTACGTAACAGCCTTATTCTAAAATTGATTAAATAAAAAATGTCCTCATCAATCTACAAACAATACCCCATAATGACAAAGCGAAAACAGTTTTTTAGACATTTTAGCAAATGTAATCAAAATAAAAAACTGAAATACCTTATTTACCTAAGTATTCGGACCCTTTGCTATGAGACTCGAAATTGATCTCAGGTGCATCCTGTTTCCATTGATCATCCTTTAGATGTTTCTACAACTTGATTGGAGTCCACCTCTGGTCAATTCAAATGATTGGACATGATTTGGAAAGTCACACACCTGTCTATGTAAGGTCCCACAGTTGACAGTGCATGTCAGAGCAAAAACCAAGCCATGAGGTGGAAGGAATTGTCCGTAGAGCGCCGAGACAGGATTGTGTCGAGGCACAGATCTGGGGAAGGGTACCAAAACAGCCCCAATTAACCCATTTTTTGAGTAACCACAATACTACCTTCATACTTATTTTTTTAAACCGGTACTGGTTACCTTCAGACGTGTTTGTGAGAATCTCCCGTTTCGACAGTGTGGTCACATTAGTTTGTAGCCTAAACGGTTCGGACACGACAGTGTGGTCACATTAGTTTGTAGCCTAAACGGTTCGGACACGACAGTGTGGTCACATTAGTTTGTAGCCTAAACGGTTCGGACACGAAAGTACAGACAGAATTTGGCACATCAACAGTACCGACTTCAGACCGAGTCCCCTGACACTTGTGGGGGTCGTAGAGCAAAATGGAGACCACCGTCGTGTTCCATAGAGTTGTCATAATAGTTTTGTAGGTCAAACCGTTTGGATATTGAATATCCCTTTGAGCATGGGGAAGATATTAATTACACTTTGGATGGTGTATCAATAGACCCAGTCACTACAAAGATACAGACGTCCTTCCTAACTCAGTTGCCGGAGAGGAAGGAAACCGCTCAGGGATTTCACCATGAGGCCAACGTTGACTTTAAAACAGTTGCAGAGTTTAATTGCTGTAATAGGAGAAAACTGAGGATGGATCAACAACATTGTAGTTACTCCACAATACTAACCTAAATGACAGCGTGAAAAGAAGGAAGCATGTACAGAATAAAAAATATTCCAAAACATGCATCCTGTTTGCAATATGGCACTAAAGTA
Source organism: Coregonus clupeaformis (assembly GCF_020615455.1). Classification (NCBI taxonomy): domain Eukaryota; kingdom Metazoa; phylum Chordata; class Actinopteri; order Salmoniformes; family Salmonidae; genus Coregonus; species Coregonus clupeaformis. Next base: position 76,549 of record NW_025533674.1, on the reverse strand, counting down.
AAACTGCAAAAAATGTGGCAAATAAATTAACTTTATGTCCTGAATACAATGCGTTATGTTTGGGGCATATCCAACACATCACTGAGTACCATTCTTCATATTTTCAAGCATGGTGGTGGCTGCATCATGTTATTGGTATGCTTGTCATCGGCAAGAAACGGAATAGAGGTAAGTACAGGCAAAATCCTAAAGGAAAACCTGGTTCAGTGTGGTTTCCAACAGACACTGGGAGACAAATGTACCTTTCAGCAGGACAATAACCTAAAATCCAAGGCCAAATCTACACTGGAGTTGCTTACCAAGACGACATAGAATGTTCCTGAGTGGCCTATTTAGTTTTGATTTAAATCGGCTTGAAAATCTATGGCAAGACTTGAAAATGGCTGTCTAGCAATGATTAACAACCAACTTGACAGAGCTTGAAGAATTTAAAAAAGAATAATGTGCAAATATTGTACAATCCAGGTGTGCAAAGCTTTTAGAGACTTACCCAGTGTCACAGTTCCCTCAGCCAGAACCCAAAAGCAGACCAGGACAAGGAGAGTTGAACGAAGGTGAGGGTTTATTAGATACGACAAAAAGTGCAGAATAATCCAGGGACAGAGCGGGCGGCGTGGTTGAGTAGTTGGGGGTGCAGTACTGGGTCCAGTGATGGCTCGGCAGCCGCCGACCATCAGGCAGAGGTGGGGTGAAGGTTCCGGACGTGTGACTGCAGGTGGAACAAAAACGGAGGTAAGAACACAAAAACTCAACAAAGTACAAAATAACAAAACTCACGCTAGAAAACTCTGAACTGATACACAGAACACCTACTGTTCATGGCTAACGATCCGGCAGGAACTGGATGTTTGGCCAGAGCCTAAAAAGGGTGATGATGAGGGCCAGGTGTGCAGATTGCTGACGGGATGCAGGTGCGGAAAACAAGAGAGCTCCCCGGAGCGTTCCCGAACCCTCGGGAAACTGGAGACTACGAACAGGAAACACTAGTCACCAGACAGGACCCGACTCAGACTGCCGGGATCGTTACAGTACCCCCCTCCGACGAACGCCACCGGGCGGACCTCCCGGAGCGCCAGGATGGAGGCGGTAGAAATCCCTGATGAGGTCAGCATCTAGGACCTGTCGCCGCGGAATCCAACTCCTCTCTTCAGGACCATACCCCTCCCAGTCCACGAGATACTGGAAACCCCGGCCCCGCCGTCTGGAATCCATGATGCGGCGCACCGTGTAGGCAGGACCACCTCCGATCATCCGAGGAGGAGGAGGAGGAGGCGGAGGAGGCAACAGAGGACTGAGGAAGACAGGCTTGAGGCAGGAGACATGAAAGGTGGGATGGACTCTGAGCGTCCTCGGTAGTTTGAGTCGAACTGCCACCGGATTGATCACCTTCTCCACCACAAACGGACCAATGAACTTCGGTAACAACTTCCCTAGACTCAGTCCGTAACGGAAGATCCCGTGTGGCCAACCAAACCCTATCTCCGATGGTATAGGTGGGAGCGGGGATCCGGCGACGATTCGCCTGGAGCTGATACCGATCCGAACCTCTAAGGAGTGCCCTTCTGGCCCGATGCCAGGTCCGGTGGCAACGACGAATATGAGCCTGAACAGAAGGCACTGATAGCTCCTTCTCCTGAGAAGGGAACAGGGGAGGTTGGTAGCCATACAGGCACTGGAAGGGAGACATCCCAGTGGCAGATGTAGGGAGAGTATTGTGGGCATACTCAACCCAAGGCAACTGAGAGGCCCAGGAGGTGGGGTTGGAAGAGACCAGACAGCGTAGCGTGGATTCCATCTTCTGGTTGGCTCTCTCCGCCTGACCATTGGATTGGGGGTGAAAACCAGATGTGAGACTGACTGTAGCTCCAATGGCCAAACAGAAGGACTTCCAGACAGCAGAGGTAAACTGAGGGCCACGGTCGGAAACGATATCACTGGGCAAACCGTGGACCCTGAAAACCTCCCTAACCAGGATCTCGGACGTCTCCGAGGCAGAGGGAAGCTTGGCAATAGGCACAAAGTGGGCGAACTTGCTGAATCTGTCCACGATAGTCAGAACGACCGTGTTCCCCTCAGAAGCGGGCAACCCCGTGACGAAGTCCAGGGCCAGATGCGACCATGGACGCCGGGGAATAGGAAGGGGGTGAAGTAGTCCAGAGCTGGGCCGATTGGTACTCTTATTCTGCGCACACACTGGACAGGCAGCAACAAAACCCCGAGTATCCTCGGCCATGGCAGGCCACCAAAAACGTCTGCGAAGAAACGCCATAGTCCGAGCCACGCCGGGGTGACAAGCCATCTTGCTGGCGTGGGACCATTTGAGGACAGCAGGACGAACCGACTCAGGCACAAACAACCGACCGGGTGGACCGTTACCGGGACCGGGCTGAGTCCGAAGGGCCGCCAGCACCTCCTCCTCAATCCTCCACATCACTGCTCCCACGACGCAGTTCCGGGGGAGAATAGTCTCGGTCTTGGACCCACTCTCCTCCGTCTTGGAGAACATCCGGGACAAGGCGTCCGCCTTGCCGTTCTTAGATCCAGGTCGGAACGTCAGGGCAAACTTGAATCGTCCGAAAAACAACGCCCACCTGGCCTGACGGGAGTTGAGACGTTTAGCCGATTGCACGTAAGCAAGATTCTTGTGGTCAGTCCAGACAATAAACGGTTGCTCCGCCCCTCCAACCAGTGGCGCCACTCCTCCAAGGCAAGTTTCACCGCGAGAAGCTCCCGGTTACCCACATCGTAATTCCTCTCTGCAGGCGAAAGGCGACGAGAGTAGTAGGCGCAGGGATGGAGTTTACTGTCCGTGGAGCATCGCTGCGACAGGATAGCGCCAACTCCCACATCAGACGCGTCCACTTCAACGACGAACTGACGGGCCGTGTCCGGTTGAGAGAGAATCGGTGCGTTGGTGAATCGCCTCTTCAAATCCAGAAACGCTCGATCCGCCTCCGGATTCCACTTGAAGGTCCTGATACTGGAAGTCAAGGCAGTTAATGGAGCGGCCACACGGCTGTAATCCCGGATGAATCTGCGGTAGAAATTCGCAAACCCCAAAAATCTCTGGAGTTGCAATCTCGTACCGGGCTGGACCCATTCCAGAACCGCTCTAACCTTCTCCTGATCCATCCTAATCTCACCCCTGGAGATGATGTACCCGAGGAAGGATGTAGTGTGGGCGTGAAACTCGCACTTCTCGGCCTTCACGAACAGGCGATTCTCCAACAATCGCTGCAGAACCTGCCGGACATGCTGGACGTGGTCGGAAGGTTCCTTCGAGAAGATCAGAATGTCATCCAGGTAAACAAACACGAAGAGACCGATCATATCTCTCAGGACGTCGTTCACCATACTCTGGAATACCGCTGGAGCATTGGTCAGTCCAAACGGCATCACCTGATACTCGAAGTGACCCATCGGTGTATTGAAACCCGTCAACCACTCGTCCCCCTCTCTGATCCGGACCAGGTGATATGCATTGCGTAGGTCTAGCTTGGTGAACACTGTAGCACCCTGTAAGGAGTCGAAGGCAGAACTCATCAAGGGCAGGGGATACTTGTTCTTGACCGTGATGTCATTCAACCCCCGATAATCAATACACGGTCGAAGAGAGCCATCCTTCTTTCCCACAAAGAAGAATCCTGCCCCCAGGGGTGATGACGAGGGACGAACGAGACCAGCAGCTAGGGACTCCTTGATGTAGGTCTCCAACGCCTCACGTTCAGGTCGGGAGATACTGTATAACCTTCCCTTGGGGTAGACAGCTCCAGGAACCAGGTTGATGGCACAATCATATGGTCGGTGGGGAGGAAGTGACAGAGCCTTCTGCTTACTGAAAACTTCCCCCAAATCGTGATATGTCTCGGGGAACCAGGGACAAATCTGGGGGTTTAGCCTCAATCACCTGACTGGGAACCGAATGGGGGCAGGCAGTCTTGAGACAGTTAGCATGACAATCAAGGCTCCAACTCGTTACCTTGCCCGTCACCCAATCGAACGTGGGATTGTGTTCCTTCAGCCAGGGGTATCCAAGGACCAGAGGAACATGGGAAGACGGCAGAATGAAAAATGAAATCATCTCAGAATGATTCCCCGACAACCGCATCTTAACCGGTTCAGTCCTCATCGTGATACGTGCCAGACTACTGCCGTTCAGAGTGGTCGCTTCAATGGCTTCCGGCAATTGCTCCTTGGAAAGCCCCAGCTGTTCCACCAACTCGGCATCAAGAAAACTTCCATCGGCACCTGAATCGATAAAAGCGTTAAGCGCTAAGCTCTGATTCCTGTTCACAAGGGTAGCCGGGAAGCGGGGTCTGACAGAGGTACTGAGAGGTTGAAACTGGCTCGCTAAAAGTCCTCCCAACTTTAGCGAGCCGGGCAGTTTGACGACCGCCGGGAACAAGTGGAGATGTAATGTCCCGAGCGACCACAGTAGAGGCAGCAGTTGGTCTTACGTCTATGTTGACGCTCCTCCTTGGTTAACCCGTGCCGCCCCCACTTGCATGGGTTCAGAATCGGGAGAGAGGTCCTCTCCACTAATCCTTAGTGGTGGAGAATGATCGACGTGTTCTGGTCCACCACCCGACCCGACTGGGAACTGAGAAGCTGATCGATTGGACGGACCCCATTGCTTCTCCCTCCTTCGCTCTCGGACTCGATTATCCACCCGAATAGACAAGGCTACCAAGCTGTCCAGGTCACTAGGCTCCGGATAGGAGATCAACTCATCCTTGAGCTGCTCCGACAGGCCCTGGTAAAAGGCCGCTTGCAAAGACTCCTCGTTCCACCCACTCTCCACAGCCAACGTCTTGAACTCGATCACGAAGTCGGCCACGCTGCGAGTTCCTTGGTGAAGAGAAAACAGACGCCTAGCTGCGTCCCTCCCTCGGACGGAATGGTCGAAGAGCTTCCTCATCTCGGCCGTGAACCCCTGGTATGAAGCCATGCAGGGATCCTGTCGTTCCCAAACGGCTGAAGCCCACTCCAGCGCTCGACCACGCAGCAACTCAATCAAAAAGGCTATCCTAGCCTTGTCAGTGGCATAAGAGTAGGGCTGTAGATCGAACACTAATCCACACTGCATAAGGAAGGAACGGCATCTTCCCAGCTCCCCCTCATATTTCTCCGGCGTCGGAACCTTGGGCTCACGGAGGACACAACTTCAGAAGCGGCAGGCGAGATGGGTGAAACCGGTAGTGAGTCCTCCACCGGACACTGGCGTTGGTTCTGGACCTCCGTCAGGCCGGTAGAAAGGTTCCGAACTGACAACGCGATCTCCTGTAGTACCGTGCTATGATGGCCCAACATCTTCTCCTGCTGGGTAATGGCATGGCGAACAGAGTCCAGGTCCGCTGGGTTCATATCTGGCCGGATCGTTCTGTCACAGTTCCCTCAGCCAGAACCCAAAAGCAGACCAGGACAAGGAGAGTTGAACGAAGGTGAGGGTTTATTAGATACGACAAAAAGTGCAGAATAATCCAGGGACAGAGCGGGCGGCGTGGTTGAGTAGTTGGGGGTGCAGTACTGGGTCCAGTGATGGCTCGGCAGCCGCCGACCATCAGGCAGAGGTGGGGTGAAGGTTCCGGACGTGTGACTGCAGGTGGAACAAAAACGGAGGTAAGAACACAAAAACTCAACAAAGTACAAAATAACAAAACTCACGCTAGAAAACTCTGAACTGATACACAGAACACCTACTGTTCATGGCTAACGATCCGGCAGGAACTGGATGTTTGGCCAGAGCCTAAAAAGGGTGATGATGAGGGCCAGGTGTGCAGATTGCTGACGGGATGCAGGTGCGGAAAACAAGAGAGCTCCCCGGAGCGTTCCCGAACCCTCGGGAAACTGGAGACTACGAACAGGAAACACTAGTCACCAGACAGGACCCGACTCAGACTGCCGGGATCGTTACACCCAGAAAGACTCACAGCTGTAATCGCTGCCGAAGGTAATTCTAACATGTATTGACTCAGGGTTGTGAATACTTATGTAAATGAAATATTTCTGTATTTAATTTTGAATTAATTTGCAAAAAATTCTAAAAAACATGTTTTCACTTTGTCATTTGTATTGTGTGTAGATGGGTGAGAAACAAAATAATCGATTTAATCGATATTGAATTCAGGCTGTAACACAACAAAATGTGGAATAAGTCAAGGGGTATGAATACTTTCTGAAGGCGCTATACATCACTAGCTCTAGCCCAGTTCAGCTGGCCTGTCTGTGTGTTCAGCCATCATGGGGACAAAATGACAGCGTCATCAGCAAATGAGCCCTTCGCCTACTTTAAGGATCTCATTCTGTTGGCAGCTTTTTAGAGATGAGTGGAGAATACAGAATGAGACGTGCAATCAGAACTGATGCACCGTCCACTTTCTCCTGGTCATTTGATCCTCTCTCAAATGTTTTGTACACCATTCGGATGACATTCCATCTTTAAGGTTGCATTCCAAAAGGCTAGAGTACACAAGGAAATATGATTAAACTATTTGAAGAACCGATATCTCAAGACAAAAGAGGGCAGATGTATATGAACACACAAACAAGGTTTGGGTCCAGGAAGCTTAACTTAATAAAACAGCAACACTTAGTCCCAGGAAGCAGAGGAGTTTAATACGTCTACTGTGCTTCCTCAGGGCTGTGCGTTGACTTAATGGGGCTCTGGTAATGTAGATCCCTTCGCACAAGGTGCACGCATCCATCTGAATACATTTGCATGCATATTGTATATACATATCCATTAGGACTTGTGCGCTCCACTTTTCACGTGTGACTCGACACCGGAGTGATGCTGTTTGTTGAAATGTTCCATCTTACCATCGATTGAAATGTCTAACATCCTACACACGCATTAATTTACATGGGTAATGAGCGAATGATGTCACACTCGACGCTGTACACACACAGTTTTACTGTGGCATACTTTCTGTTAACAGGTTGAACCTTTTGTTGGGTCTTTTTGAATGATATCATTCAAATAAAAGTCCTTTATAAATAACATATCATGAGATCAGTCAGTCTGTTTGGGGTCTTCACAGACTCGTGTTGGGTTTGTCTGTGTTCTGGTCTCCATGGTAACCTGCCAGAGCCTCCTTCAGCGCCTGTCGTAGGGTCAACAAAGGATGATATTCTGTGTGTGAGATACTGTACCCTCTCCTTGACTACCCGCCAGTCAGTCTGTTGTGCCTGCCTCTCCCATACTATGGCCTGTTATGAGGCTTGGGCTGTTTTCAGCAAAAGTGACCTCACCATCAAGGTTTAAATATAGCATTGGTAAATGTGATTTTTGTACAATTCAGTAATCAACCAAAATGGAGAGAGAGAAACAGAGAGATGGAGAGAGCGAGAGAGAGGTGTGAGAGATGAATGTTATGAAGGAGACATTTGGAGGGGTGGGAGACAGGGGGCGTCATCTCCACTCTCATCTGTCCTCTCTCCCTCTCCTCGTTTGTCTGAGTGATTTGTCCCGTGACGCACACACACTGGTATCTATCATAGGGGAGCTGCATCAGTATTCTGACCATGAAGGTAATCATGGGCCCTGACCCCAAACCACTATTACTCACCATCACAGCCACTGCATGGGAGACCCCACCCTGACCCCTAGACACACATGCACACACAAGCACACACACTCACACGCACATGTAAACACACACACACATGCACACACACACAGATTAGATCCAGCCTCTCCTCCTGTCCCACTCCTGAGCATGGTGTAATGAAGCCTGGTCCAGGAGGGACAGGTGATTAAAGGGGCAATATGCAGTTGCTACATCAATTTTTTTTTACTTTTAAATTAATGATATATACCCATTGATTCTTGAAGAATATAACTTCTCTTCACAAGCTTAGTTCAACTGACGTACCCCATCAGAACCCAAAATATAAGCAATGTAATTGTAAACAAACACAGCCTGAAACCGTGGTTACAACTATATGTTGACGTCATGGATGGTCAGTCCTTCCATCCATAGCTCTGACGATTAATGCAGCCCCATTCCTCATCCTTTTACCAATACAGTGGTGGGGTGAGCTGCAGATTGCCCTTTAAGGGTGCAGGTCCTGAAGTATGAGCGCTCACCACAGAGACGGAGACGGAGGTGGTGACGGAGGTGGTGACGGAGGTGGTGACAGAGATGAGGGAGGTGGAGATAGACAGAGGTGGAGAGGGAGAGGGAGCATCTGGGAGAGAGGTGTGACTGTGAGCCTCTCACTGCTCCTTAATTAATCCACAGACAGGGAGCACCGAGGAGAGGAGGAGAGGAGGAGAGGAGGAGAGGAGGAACTAGAAAGAAATTGAGAAACCTAAAACACAGAGACCCAGAAAACATTAGCTTATGCCTTCACTATGGTGAAACACTAAAACACTAAGAAAAAAGGAGGGAGAGCATGTGAGAAAACACTGTTATTGAAGAATCCATATAATCAAAATCACTCCTGGGAAAATTGGAGCTACAGGACAAAATACAAACCCTCCAACCCCAAAAAGGCCTGTGGTGTTGATGGTATACTAAACAAAATGATAAAATATACAGACCACAAATTCCAATTGGCTATTCTTAAACTCTTCAACATTATCCGTAGCTCTGGCATCCTCAATATTTTTAAACCAAAGGCCAATTTGACCCCAATAACTACCGTGGGATATGCGTCAACAGCAACCTTGGAAAAATCCTCTGCATTATCATTAACAGCAGACTCCTACTTTTCCTCAGTGAAAACAACGTCCTGAGTAAATGTCAAATTGGCTTTTTAGCAAATTACCGTACGACAGACCATGTAGTCACCCTGCGCGCCCCTTATTGACAAACAAACAAAACAAAACAAAGGCGAAGTCTACTCATGCTTTGTTGATTTCAAAAAAGCTTTTGATTCAATTTGGCATGAGGGTCTGCTATACAAATTGATGGAAAGCAGTGTTGGGGGGGAAAAACATATGACATTATAAAATCAACACGTGTGCAGTTAAAATTGGCAATAAACACATAGACACCCCATGTTCAAAATTGGCCTTTTTCCCTTTATTCAGATTACAACCTCTCACTTTCAGTTATTTGAAAAGGAAATAATATCCCAAATATCACTATTTCTAATACAAGCCATAGAAAGTTGGTTGCAATTTCAACGTAATCCTCCAGAAACGACAGAACAAATAATGCAACAAATATTGTGGTTAAACTCAAATATACTAATTGATAAAAAACCATTAATTTTTGAAAAAATGTTTTAAAAAGGTATAATCTTCGTAAATGATATCATAGGTTGGACTGCTGGAGTTATGGCACACATGCAGCTAACAAAAACATATGGAAGTGTCTGCTCTACCCAAAATTACAACCAAATAATTGCAGCATTACCACAAAAATGGAAGAGGAAAGTGGAAGGGGGGAAAAGTAAAGAACTTGTCTGTTGGCCCTGCATTAAAGAACATAATTGGTTAAAGAAAATTGTGATAAATAAAAAAGTTTACCAGTTTCATTTAAGGACCAAAGGATTGACAGCTGTCCCATATAGATTGCAAAATAGTTGGGAAGAGATTTTTGACGTACCGATTCCATGGCAAATGGTTTAGGAACTGATACGCAAAATGCTGCAGAATTCAAAACATATAATTTTTCTATTTAAATTATTATACAACATTTTGCAACCAATAGAATGTTATTTATATGGGAGATACAATCTTCTCAGCTCTGCAGATTTTGCTGTGAAGAGACAGAATCATTAGATCATTTGTTTTGGTACTGTCCATTTGTAGCTTGTTTCTGGTCACAGGTCCAGGAATGGCTGAAGGATTGCAATATTTACCTGGAGCTAACCTTGCAGATAGCATTACTGGGTGATCTGAAAAGTCATAGTCAATCGATCAATGATATAATAATACTTTTAGCATAAATGTTTATTTGCAATTTGCAATATGTAGAAACAATGAGAATGGAAGGGTTCAGAACTTTTGTAAAACATCACAGTACAGTTGAAAAATATATGGCAAATAGAAATCCAATATGGATGGTGTTAAGAGATAGATGGGAGGTGTTGAATGGAGCTGAAGGATGGGACTAATAACAACTAACAACAGCTAATAACAACAAGATAACTAATAATGTAAGCATACTGTGTCCATAATAAGTATATAGGTTATAGGTTGAGAGCTTTTGTGAAAGAGCACAGTTAGAAAGACATGGCATATAGAAGCAAACCGGATGGACATCATGAAAATGATCGGAGAGGTTGAGGGTAGAGGAAGTTAAGGAGTAAAAACAAACAAAATAGAATTATTGTCAAATTGACTGTGTCCATAAAATGTATATATTATGTATAAGCTGGAAGTAGAGGCCTAAGCATTGTTGTTCACTAGTTTACTCCAATTAGGGAAGTGGTGGTGGGGTTGGACTGTGACACTCTGGCTCCGGGACTTTTATATTTGAGCCAGGGTGTATTTGTTTTGTTGGGGTTTGGTTTGGTTATGTTGGGTTTTGGGTGTATTTCTTGTTTGCAGTTCTGTGGGGTTCTTTTCTAGGTTTGGTCAATGACTCCCAATCGGAGGTAACGAGTGTCAGCTGTCGGCTCGTTATCTCTGATTGGGAGCCATATTTATTCTGATTGTTTTCCTGTGGGAATTGTGGGTTTTTGTTCCTTTTGGTCAGTGTACCGTGGACTTCATTGAGTCGTCTTTTGTTTGTAGTTCGATAACGTTTATTTAATAAAGTCATGTTTCTTGGACACGCTGCGCCTTGGTCATACTTGGACGACATAGACGATCGTGACAGAAAAACCCACCATAAAAGGACCAAGCAGCGTGTCCAGGAGCAAAGAGACTGGACATGGGTGGAGGCGCCGGGTAAGGAGATCGAGAGGCTGGCGATGGCCCAGGTGGGCAAATCGTGGTCCTGGGAGGACATGCTCGGGGGCAAGGGACCTTGGGGGAAGATCAAGGCCCTGGCGAGAGAGGAGCAACGGCGTCAGCAGGGCCATCGTCGGATGGACGAGAGGCAACCCCAAAAGTTTTTGGGGGGCACATGGCTTGGGCGGCTGGGCAGCAGGAGGCTGCCACAGGGAGACGTGGAGAGAAGGCTATCGGATTACGGGAGCCATTGGCGAGTAGAGGAAGGGAAGTTGTGGCGGCACGGCGTGAGAGACTGATGTGTGTTACCAGTCCGGTCCGGCCCGTTCCTGATCCCCAGTTAAAGCCAGTGGTGTGTGTTCCCAGTACGGACCGGCCTGTTCCTACTCCACGCATCAAGCCCACGGTGTGCGTCGCCAGTCCAGCCCGGCCTGTTCCTGCTCCACGCACAGAACCTACGGTGTGCGTCGCCAGCCCAGCCCGGCCTGTTCCTGCTCCACGCACAGAACCTACGGTGTGCGTCGCCAGCCCAGCCCGGCCTGTTCCTGCTCCACGCACAGAACCTACGGTGTGCGTCGCCAGCCCAGCCCGGCCTGTTCCTGCTCCACGCACAGAACCTAAGGTGTGCGTCGCCAGCCCAGCCCGGCCTGTTCCTGCTCCACGCACAGAACCTACGGTGTGCGTCGCCAGCCCAGCCCGGCCTGTTCCTGCTCCACGCACAGAACCTACGGTGTGCGTCGCCAGCCCAGCCCGGCCTGTTCCTGCTCCATGCACAGAACCTACGGTGTGCGTCGCCAGCCCAGCCCGGCCTGTTCCTGCCACTCGCACCAAACCTACGGTGCGCGTCGCCAGCCCGACCCGGCCTGTTCCTGCCACTCGCACCAAACCTACGGTGCGCGTCGCCAGCCCGGTCCGGCCTGTTCCTGCCACCCGCACCAAGTCTACGGTGCGCGTCGCCAGCCCGACCCGGCCTGTTCCTGCCACTCGCACCAAACCTACGGTGCGCGTCGCCAGCCCGGTCCGGCCTGTTGCTGCTCTCCGCACTAGCCCTGAGATGCGTGTCCTCAGCCCGGTACCTCCAGTTCCGGCACCACGCATCAGGCCTACGGTGCGTCCCCAGGGTCCAGCATGCCCTGTTGCTTCTCCCCGCACTAGCCCTGAGATGCGTGTCCTCAGCCCGGTACCTCCTGTTCCGGCACCATGCACCAGGCCTACGATGCGCCTCAGACGGCCAGAGTCTGCCGTCTGCCCAACGGGCCTGAACTGTCCGTCTGCCCAACGCCGTCTGAACTGTCCGTCTGCCAAGCGCCGCGGGGAACTGCCCGTCTGTACTGAGCCTGCAAAGCCGCCCGTCTGCCATGAGCCTTCAGAGCCGTCCGCCAGACCGGAGCCGCTAGAGCTCTCCGCCAGACAGGAGCAGCCAGAGCCTTCCGCCAGACAGGATCAGCCAGAGCCTTCCGCCAGACAGGATCAGCCAGAGCCTTCCGCCAGACAGGATCAGCCAGAGCCTTCCGCCAGACAGGATCAGCCAGAGCCTTCCGTCAGACAGGATCAGCCAGAGCCTTCCGCCAGACAGGATCAGCCAGAGCCTTCCGCCAGACAGGAGCTGCCAGATCCGTCGGCCAGCCATGAGCAGCCAGATCCGTCGGCCAGCCATGAGCAGCCAGATCCGTCGGCCAGCCATGAGCAGCCAGATCCGTCAGCCAGCCATGAGCAGCCAGATCCGTCAGCCAGCCATGAGCAGCCAGATCCGTCGGCCAGCCATGAGCAGCCAGATCCGTCGGCCAGCCATGAGCAGCCAGATCCGTCGGCCAGCCATGAGCAGCCAGATCCGTCAGCCAGCCATGAGCAGCCAGATCCGTCAGCCAGCCATGAGCAGCCAGATCCTTCAGCCTGCCATGAGCCGTCCAGCCAGGATCCGCCAGAGCCGTCCAGCCAGGATCCACCAGAGCCAGCCAGCCAGGATCCGCCATTGAGTCCGGTGCTGTCCCTTAGCCCGGTGCTGCCCCTTATCCTGGTGCTGCCCCTTAGTCCGGTACTGCCCCTTAGTCCGGTGCTGCCCCTTAGTCCGGTGCTGCCCGTTAATCCGGTGCCGCCCCTTAATCCAGTGGGGGTTTAGTTGGGGGGTGGTCATATGGAGGAGGCTACGGAAGCGGATAGTGACTAAGGTGGGGTGGGGACCACGACCAGGGCCAGAGCCGCCACCGTGGACAGACGCCCACCCAGACCCTCCCATAGAGTGTATGCTGGTGCGCCCGGAGTTCGCACCTTTAGGGGGTACTGTGACACTCTGGCTCCGGGGACTTTTATATTTGAGCCAGGGTGTATTTGTTTTGTTGGGGTTTGGTTTGGTTATGTTGGGTTTTGGGTGTATTTCTTGTTTGCAGTTCTGTGGGGTTCTTTTCTAGGTTTGGTCAATGACTCCCAATCGGAGGTAACGAGTGTCAGCTGTCGGCTCGTTATCTCTGATTGGGAGCCATATTTATTCTGATTGTTTTCCTGTGGGAATTGTGGGTTTTTGTTCCTTTTGGTCAGTGTACCGTGGACTTCATTGAGTCGTCTTTTGTTTGTAGTTCGATAACGTTTATTTAATAAAGTCATGTTTCTTGGACACGCTGCGCCTTGGTCATACTTGGACGACATAGACGACCGTGACATGGACATTTAAAAAAAGGATATGTATAAATATGTATGTCATGTATTTATATGTACGTATGTGTATGCATGTGTATGTACAGTGGGGAAAAAAGTATTTAGTCAGCCACCAATTGTGCAAGTTCTCCCACTTAAAAAGATGAGAGAGGCCTGTAATTGTCATCATAGGTACACGTCAACTATGACAGACAAAATGAGGAAAGAAAATCCAGAAAATCACATTGTAGGATTTTTAATGAATTTATTTGCAAATTATGGTGGAAAATAAGTATTTGGTCAATAACAAAAGTTTCTCAATACTTTGTTATATACCCATTGTTGGCAATGACACAGGTCAAACGTTTTCTGTAAGTCTTCACAAGGTTTTCACACACTGTTGCTGGTATTTTGGCCCATTCCTCCATGCAGATCTCCTCTAGATGTTTTGGGGCTGTCGCTGGGCAACACGGACTTTCAACTCCCTCCAAAGATTTTCTATGGGGTTGAGATCTGGAGACTGGCTAGGCCACTCCAGGACCTTGAAATGCTTCTTACGAAGCCACTCC
>NW_025533674.1:0-57500 GCF_020615455.1 Coregonus clupeaformis | reverse complement strand
GACCCCAGCCTCACCTAGCCATGCACCCCACCACCCCCTCACTTCCCCTGGGCATAGACTGGGAAAGAGGGGCTGAGCAGCCAACAGGTCCAACAGGCAGTTTCCATGGGCATGTGGCCTCACAGTGGATGGATTGGTGGTTTATCACACATACAGCAACACTATGTCTGTCTGTTCCCAGACCAGTTACACTACATTGAAAGTATGATTTTTTTTTTCTTCGAAAAGCTGTCTCTCCAGCAAGAGCAGCACCTCATTAAATGTACACCTTACCTTTCTTACAGTTTACCTGAAGGACAGATGAAGATTCTGAGGGCAGAATACAGACAGGGCACTGTGGGAAAGTTTTAGTGGTAGATTTACATTTCAATTGTTGTCATTTAGCAGACTCTCTTATCCAGAGCGACTTACAGTAGTGAGTGCATACATTTTCAGTACTTGTCCCCCGTGGGAATCGAACCCACAACTCTGGTGTTGCAAGCGCCGTGCTCTACCAACTGAGCCATACGGTTATAGATAGTGGTAGGTAGTGGTAGGTAGTGGTAGATAGTGGTAGATAGTGGTAGATAGTGGTAGATAGTGGTAGATAGTGGTAGATAGTGGTAGATAGTGGTAGATAGTGCTGCTAGCATCAGTGTGTACTGTACAAACCAGTATGGGATCAGTCTCTATCTGTGTCTACTGGACAATTGGGGCTGAATCCCTGGGGATTAGTGTGTGTGTGTGTGTGTGTGTGTGTGTGTGTGTGTGTGTGTGTGTGTGTGTGTGTGTGTGTGTGTGTGTGTGTGTGTGTGTGTGTGTGTGTGTGTGTGTGTGTGTGTGTGTGTGTGTGTGTGTGTGTGTGTGTGTGTGTGTGTGTGTGTGTGTGTGTGTGTGTAATGAATAGTAATGAACAAGTGTGATTAAATAATTGATGAGACTACTGCTTGGCTAATTCATTAATTAACCCTGGGCTCTACATCAGTCTGGCCTATGCTTCCTGCTATTCCAGTTTTGTCCTCTTCTGTCGTCTCTCTGTCGTCTCTCTGCTTCTCCTCCCTCTGCCATCCATCCCCACCTTTCTCCTTCTTTCTGTCCTTCCTTCCTTCCTTCCTCTCTCTATCCTCTCCTTCCTTCCTTCCTCTCTCTATCCTCTCCTTCTCTCCTTCCTCTCTCTATCCTCTCCTGCCTTCCTTCCTCTCTCTATCCTCTCCTTCCTTCCTTCCTTCCTCTCTCTATCCTCTCCTTCCTTCCTCTCTCTATCCTCTCCTTCGCTCCTTCCTCTCTCTATCCTCTCCTTCTCTCCTTCCTCTCTCTATCCTCTCCTTCCTTCCTTCCTCTCTCTATCCTCTCCTTCCTTCCTTCCCTCCTTCCTCTCTCTATCCTCTCCTTCCTTCCTTCCTCTCTCTATCCTCTCCTTCCTTCCTTCCTCTATCTATCCTCTCCTTCCTTCCTTCCTCTATCTATCCTCTCCTTCCCTCCTTCCTCTCTCTATCCTCTCCTTCCTTCCTTCCTCTCTCTATCCTCTCCTTCCTTCCTTCCTCTCTCTATCCTCTCCTTCCTACCTTCCTCTCTCTATCCTCTCCTTCCCTCCTTCCTCTCTCTATCCTCTCCTTCCTTCCTTCCTCTCTCTATCCTCTCCTTCCTTCCTTCCGCTATCTATCCTCTCCTTCCCTCCTTCCTCTCTCTATCCTCTCCTTCCTTCCCTCCTTCCTCTCTCTATCCTCTCCTTCCTTCCTTCCTCTCTCTATCCTCTCCTTCCTTCCTTCCTCTCTCTATCCTCTCCTTCCCTCCTTCCTCTATCTATCCTCTCCTTCCTTCCTTCCTCTCTCTATCCTCTCCTTCCTTCCCTCCTTCCTCTGTCTATCCTCTCCTTCCCTCCTTCCTCTGTCTATCCTCTCCTTCCTTCCTTCCTCTCTCTATCCTCTCCTTCCTTCCTCTCTCTATCCTCTCCTTCCCTCCTTCCTCTATCTATCCTCTCCTTCCTTCCTTCCTTCCTTCCTTCCTTCCTTCCTTCCTTCCTTCCTTCCTTCCTTCCTTCCTTCCTTCCTTCCTTCCTTCCTCTCTCTATCCTCTCCTTCCTTCCCTCCTTCCTCTCTCTATCCTCTCCTTCCTTCCTTCCTCTCTCTATCCTCTCCTTCCCTCCTTCCTCTATCTATCCTCTCCTTCCTTCCTTCCTTCCTTCCTCTCTCTATCTTCTCCTTCCTTCCTTCCTCTCTCTATCCTCTCCTTCCTTCCTTCCTCTCTCTATCCTCTCCTTCCTTCCTTCTTTCCTCTCTCTATCCTCTCCTTCCTTCCTTCCTTCCTTCCTCTCTCTATCCTCTCCTTCCCTCCTTCCTCTCTCTATCCTCTCCTTCCCTCCTTCCTCTCTCTATCCTCTCCTTCCCTCCTTCCTCTCTCTATCCTCTCCTTCCTTCCTTCCTTCCTCTCTCTATCCTCTCCTTCCTCTCTCTATCCTCTCCTTCCTTCCCTCTCTCTATCCTCTCCTTCCCTCCTTCCTCTCTCTATCCTCTCCTTCCTTCCTTCCTTCCTCTCTCTATCCTCTCCTTCCCTCCTTCCTCTCTCTATCCTCTCCTTCCTTCCTTCCTTCCCTCTCTCTATCCTCTCCTTCCCTCCTTCCTCTCTCTATCCTCTCCTTCCTTCCTTCCTCTCTCTATCCTCTCCTTCCCTCCTTCCTCTCTCTATCCTCTCCTTCCCTCCTTCCTCTCTCTATCCTCTCCTTCCCTCCTTCCTCTCTCTATCCTCTCCTTCCCTCCTTCCTCTCTCTATCCTCTCCTTCCTTCCTTCCTTCCCTCTCTCTATCCTCTCCTTCCTTCCTTCCCTCTCTTCTCTCTTTTCTTCACCATAACAGGCTCTCTGAGCGCTGCACTGAGAGTATGAGCCTCCCACTAACCTCCCACTAAAAGGTAATTCACTCTTAATTATTCACTTGATGTGTGCAGTCAGTGTACACAGTTGGTATTCTAAGTTGAAGTTTTGTTTGGGCATTTAATTGATGAAATTTGAGATATTGAGATTGAAAAGGCTGTTAGATTACTCAAGTGGCCAAAACTTCACTATAAATAACTCAACCTGTTAAATGGGGCTGCATTAAAAACAGCTATGCAATGGAAAATGTACATTTGTGCGTGTGTGTGTGTGTGTGTGTGTGTGTGTGTGTGTGCATGTGTATGTCAGTAGATGCACATGTGTGCCTATATTCTGTAATGTGCTAGCTTTGAGTGCAATAGTACTTCATTTTTATCTATTTAATTCAATTCTAGTTACCTGTTTGACATTTTGTGTAATACAATGCAGATGTACTTTCCTCTTCAGATGTGTTTTCTGCTTTGTCCAACAGGTGGAGCTGGTGAACAACATTGAGTAGAACGTGTACAGATGTGTTTTCTGTTTTGTCCAACAGGGGGAGCTGGTGAACAACATTGAGCAGAACGTGTGTAACACGCAGGACTATGTGGAACAGGCTAGAGACAACTACAAGGCTGCCGTCAGCATGCAGAAGGGCGGCCGCAGGGTGAGACACATCAACACACAGTCTATGGACATACTCTCACACAGCCCTCTCTTTTTCCTTTTCCCTCTATACCCTCTTCCCTGTCTTTCTACGATTCCCTCCTCCTCTCTGTCCTCCTTCCTACCATGTTTCTGTCCTCCTCCTCTCTGTCCTCCTTCCTACCATGTGTCCGTCCTCCTCCTCCTCCTCCTCCTCTCTGTCCTCCTTCCTACCATGTGTCCGTCCTCCTCCTCCTCCTCCTCTCTGTCCTCCTTCCTACCATGTTTCTGTCCTCCTCCTCTCTGTCCTCCTTCCTACCATGTTTCTGTCCTCCTCCACTCTGTCCTCCTTCCTACCATGTTTCCGTCCTCCTCCTCCTCCTCTCTGTCCCCACCTGTTTCCCCATACCCTCTGTTGTGTCCCTCCCTCCCTCCCTCCCTCCCTCCCTCCCTCCCTCCCTCCCTCCCTCTGCTATGGTACCCGTTCCTCTTCTTCTCCCTCTCTCAGGGGGAGATGATAGATCGTATAGAGTACAATGTGGAGCACTCTGTGGACTATGTGGAGAGGGCTGTGTCAGACACTAAGAAGGCTGTTAAATACCAGAGTAAAGCCCGGAGGGTGAGTTTCACACACACACAGCTGGAGCTGATGGACCGTTTGGCATGGCATGCATTATAGCTCTGTCTCCAGATCAGTTTGTGATCTCTCTGTCTCTTGCTACAGTAGTTCTCTCCCTCTCTCTCTCTCACACACACACACAATCTCTGTTGTAGCATGCTTTGTGAATGTATTTTACTTTCACTGTGCCTGTTGTTGTAGTGTATCACAGAATCCTCCTCATTTTAAGTTATGTGACTGACTGACTGAATGAATTAACTTCCCTGCCTTGCCTTCAGGTGGTTTGTCATCACCCCCCAGCATATAGGCAGCTCTAGTTTGACTCGGTTTGAGGGCCCACTGCCCTCTCCTGGTTGGTAAAGGCACTGTCCCCGAAACTCCCTGATTTCAACCCAACAAATTAGCTTTTTATGTCAACATGACGTCACATAAGACAGTAATAGTCTCCTCAGAATTAGGAGCAGACATTAAGTGAGTAGCTGGAGGTTTCCCTCGCTTTTTCCTTGCACTGCTTCCATTCCTCCCATCCTCTCTCTCTCTCTCTCTCTCTCTCTCTCTCTCTCTCTCTCTCTCTCTCTCTCTCTCTCTCTCTCTCTCTCTCTCTCTCTCTCTCTCTCTCTCTCTCTCTCTCTCTCTCTCTCTCTCTCTCTCTCTCTCTCTCTCTCTCTCTCTCACTCTCCCCCTCTCCACTACTCCATCCCATCCATGTCTCTCTGTCTGTCACTCTCCCCCCTCTCCACTACTCCATTCCATCCATGTCTCTCTGTCTGTCACTCTCCCCCCTCTCCACTACTCCATTCCATCCATGTCTCTCTGTCTGTCACTCTCCCCCCTCTCCACTACTCCATTCCATCCATGTCTCTCTGTCACTCACTCTCCTCCCTCTCCACTACTCCATTCCATCCATGTCTCTCTGTCACTCACTCTCCTCCCTCTCCGTCTCCCCGTGCAGAAGATGATCCTGATAGGGGTCTGCCTTGCGGTCTCTCTGATCATCCTCATCATCTCTCTGGCTGTGGGGCTCAGTTAGGGAGCCACCGACATCCAGACCTTGGCCTGAGGGTGGGTGCCCCTCTGGGCTTGGAGAGGCCTGGTTAAGGGCCTTGTCACCTCCCTGGAGGATGGCTCAATGTCTTCCACACTCACCTAGCTCTCTGGTGGTCTGGTCTACCTTCACCCACCCTGGTTAAAAGAAGGTGTGTCAAAGACTGAAGAGCTGGAACACATAGTTACTGGGCAGACCGGTTCTGGAACACATAGTTACTGGGCAGACAGGTTCTGGAACACATAGTTACTGGGCAGACAGGTTCTGGAACACATAGTTACTGGGCAGACAGGTTCTGGAACACATAGTTACTGGGCAGACAGGTTCTGGAACACATAGTTACTGGGCAGACCGGTTCTGGAACACATAGTTACTGGGCAGACAGGTTCTGGAACACATAGTTACTGGGCAGACCGGTTCTGGAACACATAGTTACTGGGCAGACAGGTTCTGGAACACATAGTTACTGGGCAGACCGGTTCTGGAACACATAGTTACTGGGCAGACAGGTTCTGGAACACATAGTTACTGGGCAGACCGGTTCTGGAACACATAGTTACTGGGCAGACAGGTTCTGGAACACATAGTTACTGGGCAGACAGGTTCTGGAACACATAGTTACTGGGCAGACCGGTTCTGGAACACATAGTCACAGGGCAGACCGGTTCTGGAACACATAGTTACTGGGCAGACCGGTTCTGGAACACATAGTCACAAGGCAGACCGGTTCTGGAACACATAGTTACTGGGCAGACAGGTTCTGGAACACATAGTTACTGGGCAGACCGGTTCTGGAACACATAGTTACTGGGCAGACCGGTTCTGGAACACATAGTTACTGGGCAGACAGGTTCTGGAACACATAGTTACTGGGCAGACCGGTTCTGGAACACATAGTTACTGGGCAGACAGGTTCTGGAACACATAGTTACTGGGCAGACAGGTTCTGGAACACATAGTTACTGGGCAGACCGGTTCTGGAACACATAGTTACTGGGCAGACCGGTTCTGGAACACATAGTTACTGGGCAGACAGGTTCTGGAACACATAGTTACTGGGCAGACCGGTTCTGGAACACATAGTTACTGGGCAGACAGGTTCTGGAACACATAGTTACTGGGCAGACCGGTTCTGGAACACATAGTCACAGGGCAGACCGGTTCTGGAACACATAGTTACTGGGCAGACCGGTTCTGGAACACATAGTCACAGGGCAGACCGGTTCTGGAACACATAGTTACTGGGCAGACAGGTTCTGGAACACATAGTTACTGGGCAGACCGGTTCTGGAACACATAGTCACAGGGCAGACCGGTTCTGGAACACATAGTTACTGGGCAGACCGGTTCTGGAACACATAGTCACAAGGCAGACCGGTTCTGGAACACATAGTTACTGGGCAGACAGGTTCTGGAACACATAGTTACTGGGCAGACCGGTTCTGGAACACATAGTTACTGGGCAGACCGGTTCTGGAACACATAGTTACTGGGCAGACAGGTTCTGGAACACATAGTTACTGGGCAGACCGGTTCTGGAACACATAGTTACTGGGCAGACAGGTTCTGGAACACATAGTTACTGGGCAGACCGGTTCTGGAACACATAGTTACAGGGCAGACAGGTTCTGGAACACATAGTTACTGGGCAGACCGGTTCTGGAACACATAGTTACAGGGCAGACAGGTTCTGGAACACATAGTTACTGGGCAGACCGGTTCTGGAACACATAGTTACAGGGCAGACAGGTTCTGGAACACATAGTTACTGGGCAGACAGGTTCTGGAACACATAGTTACTGGGCAGACCGGTTCTGGAACACATAGTTACAGGGCAGACAGGTTCTGGAACACATAGTTACTGGGCAGACAGGTTCTGGAACACATAGTCACAGGGCAGACAGGTTCTGCTACTTCATGTTGAGGATATCCACACCCATAGAAATCCCATGAACACTACAGATAGATCTCAATAATTAGTGGTCCTTGGTAGAGCATGGCACTTGCAATGTCAGGATAGTGGGTTTGATTCCTGGGACCACCCGTACGTGAAATGGGCTGTAAGTTGCTTTGTATAAAAGTGTCTGCTAAATGTCCTGTATTATAATTGAATGATCTTTTTACCTGTTTGTGTCTGCAAGTCATCACCCTACATGTGACCCAGTCATGTTGTATGAGTGCTTCTGTGTTGTTGAAGGAGATGTTTTGCATGTTTTATAATCATGTTGATGTACTGTGCAGTGTATGAATCATTATCTATGACCACGATGATATAATCAACTACTGGCTGTACTATGTACTGTGCATGGCTTCTGTTTTCAGAGAAACCCTGTATTTAAACGAATAATAATACAGAATGTGGAAATTGCCCTAACTGACCCGTAGCACTCCAATACTGTCTGTGAGAATAATCTTAAGCGCTGTGTTCTGTTATTAATAACCCGTTGTTTAGGTGTTTATCTTTAACACATTTTTACTCTTCTCTTCACATGCTGCCTGGTATGTTTGTTTCTCTTTTTAAAATGTGCAGAAGAAAATTATGATCATTATTTGCTGTGTGATTCTGGGAATCGTCATTGCTTCTACTATTGGAGGATACCTAGGTATAGCCTGAGACATACCACCAAAGGTCATGTCAGGAGCCACGCACGCACGCATACACGCACGCACGCACACACACACACAGGTCCACAAGTGGGCCCATTTTACCTGAATACAACATCATGTGTTCCTCAGCACGAAGCTCATTGTGATCAATTATACACACACCGTGTACAGGACAAGGATTGTAATTTCCGCATGAGTTCCTTTTTTTTTTGTGTGTAAATGTGTGTTTCTGTAAAGTATTTATCTGAGTGTTGAGTATTGTCAAAGATTTTGAAATGTTTCCAAAATGTATTTTTGAATAGGGATGTAAGAAACTAATGCTATACATACTAACACATTCCAAACTTCCAAATGTTGTGTTGACTCAGTTTTGAAACGCTGAATGTATTGTAACAACCCCACCACGTTGCAGTCTTTTCCTGACACGGTTGTTTCGATAACCAATGAATGGTTATAACCCAGGATCTGACGTCTGCTGAAAAGTCAGGAGTGTTTATTTTTTACTGTAATTCCTTAATCAGATATTACCGTAATCTTGTTGTCAGTAGGGTTTCTTTTTTACCATAATTTCTTCATTAGTTATTACTGTAATCGTGTTGTGTGACACAGACATAGACGCAGAAAGAAACATATCTCAGCGCTGCAGAGACTGACACAGGACTAGTAAAGGCCCAGTGCACTACTTTTGTCCCCAAAATATTTGTTACAAATTGTTGTATTATAATAATTTGTTGTTGTTATTATTGTGATTTTTCAGGGGGTGCTGCAGAACCCTCAGCATCCCTATTTCCCGCGGCTAGTGACTGACAGTATACTATACATATTACACATTTTATATCATATATAATATAATCATATATAATATTAATATAATATTGTCATATATAATATAATACATCATATTATGTCATATGTAATATGTAATATAATCACAATACATTCATATAATAGTATGTCATATGTCATATAATCTTATAATATAATCATATTTAATATTAATGTAATATTATGTAATATGTAACATTATATTATGTGTGATAATGATGAGGCCAGTAAACTTGGACATTCTGCTCTTCTGGCCTCCATAGACCCTAACTCATAACACTGGCCTCTATAGACCCTAACTCATAATACTGGCCTCTATAGACCCTAACTCATAACACTGGCCTCTATAGACCCTAACTCATAACACTGGCCTCTATAGACCCTAACTCATAACACTGGCCTCTATAGACCCTTAACTCATAACACTGGCCTCTATAGACCCTAACTCATAACACTGGCCTCCATAGACCCTAACGCATAACACTGGCCTCTATAGACCCTAACTCATAACACTGGCCTCTATAGACCCTAACTCATAACACTGGCCTCTATAGACCCTTAACTCATAACACTGGCCTCTATAGACCCTTAACTCATAACACTGGCCTCCATAGACCCTAACTCATAACACTGGCCTCTATAGACCCTAACTCATAACACTGGCCTCTATAGACCCTTAACTCATAACACTGGCCTCTATAGACCCTTAACTCATAACACTGGCCTCCATAGACCCTAACTCATAACACTGGCCTCTATAGACCCTTAACTCATAACACTGGCCTCTATAGACCCTTAACTCATAACACTGGCCTCTATAGACCCTTAACTCATAACACTAGCATGGTTTATTTCAAGATACGGTGACGTTGTGTTCTGTGGAAAACCAATGAAGAAAACTATATGGATGTAGGTTTGGTTGTTGTTCGTGAGATCGCCCCATGCAGAGCCTGGCAAGGAGTCAGTATTATTGCATTTGTTATTTTGCTATGTCACATCCTATTCTGGAAGGTCAAGACCCTCATTTTAACAATCAACATCACAGTATCCCATAATGCCTTACCTACTGTACAATACTGCCTGCTGAATTCCAGTGTTTGTGTGAGTGAGAGAGAGAGAGAGAGAGAGAGCATTTGAATGTCTGAAACCAATGTTTTTTGTGATTTGACTGAGGAATAGCATCTACCACTGCCAATGATTGTAAAATGCTGTTGAAAATGGAGTCTAGACGGTTGCTCTCTATTTTGTTCTGCTTCTGTGAACCCTGTTATTTTAGGTTCCTGTTGAACTGCATTTTAGCTTTTAACAAACAAGGCTGGGATTCATTCAAACCCACCATAGCAATGTTTTATGCAATGTCTTTATTTACAGTATTAATCTTGTGTACACACACTTCTAATTCTGAAAAGTGAAAGCGTACCTGTGAGGGGGGTCGCCCTGGTAGTAGTTGTAGGTTTTTATACAGTACCCAAGACCAGTCTGTGAGTTTATTTGACCATTTGAAAAAAAGGTTACTGTGTAAATACTGCAATGTGGGTTTGATTGAATTGAGTCCCAAGTATTTTCTCCTACCTTGCTACTCAGTTCTGTTCGGTTGGTCTGTGAGGGAGTTGCTAGCTGAATCTGGTGAATCATGCACAAACAAACCACAACCATGATGCCTACTCAACGTGTTGCCTTTGTGTTGTGATGCTATGTTTTGCTTTTGTTATTAAGTAAAGTTTGTCTGTAAGTTTGATGCCTCTCTTTTTCCTTAGTCTTAGGCCCATTGCACATGCCCACTCACCACCTGTCCACCAGACAGATGTCAGATCAGCATTTTATTGATATTTGATACAGTTGTCAGTGGCCGTAACTAACAAAGGATCATGGACGATGTAGTCTTTTTCATCCTGCCTGAGAGAGTCAACCGGGAGCCTCCTCGTAGCCTGCCGGCCTGTGATTGGTCTGTGTCAGCAGCATGTTGTCCTGTGTGGCGACAAATGTTGTAGTCAGAATGTATCACTATTTAATTAAATATCTCGATTTGTAGCAAACTAAAATAATTCACTGTGGGGATCGAACATGATCATGATAAACTAATTTTAGAGCCCAAAACGGCCGTCTAAAAAAATTATTGTTTGGCCGTTAGCTTGCTACGCATTAGCCGATCAGCAGAGCTCTTGACTTCCCGCTCCAGACCGGACCCTGGGGGCCTGTACCTAACTAGCTGTACCTAACTAGCTGTACCTAACTAGCTGTACCTAACTAGCTAGCTAAGCATGGATGCCAAAAGACGAAGCTAGCTCGACTCGGGAGCTCATGGACACACAGGCTACAGTAGCCAACTGGTCATGACATGATTACACCATGGGCAACAATGACTCACGACTAGTTCGTTTTCAGACAAATATGTTCAACTCATAATAATTTTATCCACTGACCACTGCATTTAGGAGGAGGATAGATAAATTACTGAATTGTAGCTAGCTAGCTCACTGGCCAGGCAGTAGCCACTACTAACCAACCAATCAGAGGCTAGTAGTGGCAATTCTTTGTTACATTTGGGTTAACTTCAAAATAACAAGTAGTGGACTTTCATTTTACGCCAAAATGTAATTGGTGATCAAGCTAAAGCTAGGCTTTCCAAGTCGTTCGGCGCTCAGTGTTCATGCCGGCAAGCTAGCTAAACAGATGGCTCTGCAGCGCATCTGTGTGACGTCACGCACCCAAGAAGGCTCAACCAATCACCTGACGGGTTCTTTGTCGTAACTCATGAATATTAATGACTTTGCCTCCGGGTAGTAATAATAATAATAATAATATGCCATTTAGCAGACGCTTTTATCCAAAGCGACTTACAGTCATGTGTGCATAAATTTTTACGTATGGGTATGCTACGAATGGGTATGCTACGAAAGGAAATTTCACCAACAGTAAGGGGGCCCACTAGAGGCCACACTTCTGTCGCTTATTGGTAGGGCCGGCCCTGATTGTGTCATCTGTACAATACAGTACAATGACCATAAAGATGTGTGATACAATAAATTATGTATTCCTTGCAAACCAAAATGAGCTGTTAGGAGGTCCATGGAACATCATGAAATGGTCGTCAGGATGTTGTGTCATGGTCCCGTGGAGGTTTTTGTCTAATTCCCGGTTTGTTCTGGGGACATCTCCGAGGACATTTATAGGACGTTCTTAGAACGTTCTGTAATGGTCCCGTGGAGGTTTTTGTCTAGTTCCCGGCTTGTTCCTGGACGTCATTGAGGACCAGGTCAGGATGCTTATCGGACGTTCTCAGTACATTCAGTGTATCAGTCATTATGACGTCATCTGATGGTCCCAGAGAAGCAATAAATGAAAAAACGTTATACCTACCTACTTGGGTATGCGCATTTCATTACACATCATCACTCCTAGTTACCGTTGCCGAGCCCATCAAGGCCGTGATTGGTGAACCATTGAGCCATTCACAGCTCTTTGTCTGTTAGCAAGGATTGGGACACCCACACACACAAACAGCGCTTTTAACATACAGTACATATGTACTTTAACATACAGTACTTTTCACAAACAGTACAACGTACATATTTGACACTCTTTGACATACATGATTACATTGTGCATGTTCATTTATACAGTAGTTATTATTCAACATGTCCTCACCTGGGATTTGAACTCACAACCTCTTAGGGCTCATGGTGTAACCGTGGCAGTCAGTTTTACCGTTACATCCTATACATAATATTCTGAGTGTGAGTAGCAAAGCAAAGGGTCTGGTTTCCAAAAACATATCTATTTTTTAATGACGACCTGTTATAAACCTCTTCTAGACAAAGGTCCCCCAGAGAACAATCCGTTGGAACTATCACATAATGTCCTGATTACAGAAAAAAAGTATGTCTTGGGAAGGTTCAAAAAAATTATTAAAGGACAATTCCGCCACTTTATAACCAGTTATTATGCTGTTAGTATATATGCACTACTGTAAGATTTGATACAAATTGTATGTTTTATTGTTTTCATTAATCATACTGCACGATTCCTTGTTTAGAACTATAAGCCAGATATTTCAACCGATGTATAAATGTGAAGCATCCGGTTGGCGTTTCCACTCACTACCAAATATGGTGATGAAAGGAAGCCCAGTGTGCCGGCAGTGGGAGAAGATGGAGCGAGATGGACTTTGGCCAACATTCTGCAAATGTTCTAATCGATGAAACATTTGATCTCCATATCTGTTTCTGTTTTAAAAAACTAGAATCTGTAACAAACAGAGTAGGCTGCGTTTTGTAGACTTTACCCTTTCTAAACGTTTCAAAACAATTGCGTTGTTTAGAAGGAGTGCAAGGGCGAATTTAGTTATTTCACTCATGCCAGCCTCCTTGCTTGTTCTGCCCACTATGATTAATTTGCTCCCATTTGAAACGACAAGCTCTGGTCTATCTTGGTTTAGTTATACAAATCTTTGCTTCTGTATTGCCCTCATCTACAGCATACTACGATTCCCAGGGTGCATTTTGCCTCCCATGCAATGCTCTGCCTAGTTAGCCTGCAGTTAGCTTAGCTGGCTAACAAGCTCAGCGAAGCTTAGTCTAGATATATTGCTTTGGACACACCTACTAATTCAAGTGTTTTTCTTTATTTTTACTATTTTCTACATTGTAGAAGAATAGTGAAGACATCAAAACTATGAAATAACACATGGTATCATGTAGTAACCAAAAAAAGTGTTAAACAAATCAAAATATATTTTCTATTTTCTATTCTTCAAAGTAGCCACCCTTTGCCTTGATGACAGCTTTGCACACTCTTGGCATTCTCTCAACCAGCTTCACCAGGAATGCTTTTCCAACAGTCTTGAAGGAGTTCCCACATGCTAAGCACTTGTTGGCTGCTTTTCCTTCACTCTGCGGTCCAACTCATCCCAAACCATCTCAATTGGGTTGAGGTCGGGTGATTGTGGAGGCCAGGTCATCTGATGCAGCACTCCATCACTCTCCTACGTGGTCAAATAGCCTTTACACAGCCTGGAGGTGTGTTGGGTCATTGTCCTGTTGAAAAACAAATGATAGTCCCACTAAGCCCAAACCAGATGTGATGGCGTATCGCTGCAGAATGCTGTGGTAGCCATGCTGGTTAAGTGTGCCTTAAATCACTGACAGTGTCACCAGCAAAGCACCCCCACACCATCACACCACCTCCTCCATGCTTCACGGTGAGAACCACACATGCAGAGATTCATCCGTTCACCTACTCTGTGTCTCACAAAGACATGGCGGTTGGGTAAATCTCAAATTTGGACTCATCGGACCAAAGGACAGTTTTCCACCGGTCTAATGTCCATTGCTCGTGTTTCTTGGCCCAAGCAAGTCTCTTCTTCTTATTGGTGTCCTTTAGTAGTGGTTTCTTTGCAGCAATTCGACCATGAAGGCCTGATTCACACAGTCTCCTCTGAACAGTTGATGTTGAGATGTGTCTGTTACTTGAACTCTGTGAAGCATTTATTTGGGCTGCAATATATGAGGCTGGTAACTCTAATGAACTTATCCTCTGCAGCAGAAGTAACTCTGGGTCTTCCTTTCCTGTGGCGGTCCTCATGAGAGCTAGTTTCATCATAGCACTTGATCGTTTTTGCGACTGCTCTTGAAGAAAGTTCTTGAAATGTTCTGGATTGAGTGACCTTCATGTCTTAAAGTAATGATGGACTGTCATTTCTCTTTGCTTATTTGAGCTGTTCTTGCCATAATATGGACTTGGTCTTTTACCAAATGGGGCTATCTTCTGTATACCACCCCTACCTTGTCACAGCACAACTGATTGGCTCAAACGAAGAAGGAAAGAAGGAAATATATTCTAGTTGTATCTAGTTAGCAGGCTAGCCTGACTGCTACATCTGATACAGTTGAAGTCGGAAGTTTACATACACTTAGGTTGGAGTCATTAAAACTCGTTTTTCAACCACTCCACAAATTTCTTGTTTACAAACTATAGTTTTGGCAAGTCGGTTAGGACATTTAACTTTGTGCATGACAAAAGTAATCTTTCCAACAATTGTTTACAGACAGATTATTTCACTTATAATTCACTGTATCACAATTCCAGTGGGTCAGAAGCTTACATACACTAAGTTGACTGTGCCTTTAAACAGCTTGGAAAATTCCATAAAATGATGTCATGGCTTTAGAAGCTTCTGATAGGCTAATTGACATCATTTGAGTCAATTGGAGGTGTACCTGTGGATGTATTTCAAGGCCTACCTCAAACTCAGTGCCTCTTTGCTTGACATCATGGGAAAATCAAAAGAAATCAGCCAAGACCTCAGAAAAAAATGTGTAGACCTCCACAAGTCTGGTACATCCTTGGGAGCAAATTCCAAACGCCTGAAGGTACCACGTTCATCTGTACAAACAATAGTACGCAAGTATAAACACCATGGGACCACACAGCCGTCATACCGCTCAGGAAGGAGACGTGTTCTGTCTCCTAGAGATGAAAGTACTTTGATGCGAAAAGTGCAAATCAATCCCAGAACAACAGCAAAGGACCTTGTGAAGATGCTGGAGGAAACAGGTACAAAAGTATCTATAGCCACAGTAAAACGAGTCCTATATTGACATAACCTGAAATACACAAGGACAAAGATCATACTTTTTGGAGAAATGTCCTCTGGTCTGATGAAACAAAAATAGAACTGTTTGGCCATAATGACCATTGTTATGTTTGGAGGAAAAAGGGGGACGCTTGCAAGCCGAAGAATACATTTACATTTTACATTTTAGTCATTTAGCAGACGCTCTTATCCAGAGCGACTTACAGCTAGTGAGTGCATACATTTTCATACTTTTTCACACCATCCCAACCGTGAAGCACAGGGGTGGCAGCATCATGCTGTGGGGGTGCTTTGCTGCAGGAGGGACTGGTGCACTTCACAAAATAGATGGCATCATGAGGAAGGAAAATTACGTGAATATATTGAAGGAACATCTCAAGACATCAGTCAGGAAGTTAAAGCTTGGTCGCAAATGGATCTTCCAAATGGACAATGACCCCAAGCATACTTCCAAAGTTGTGGTAAAAGGACAACAAAGTCAAGGTATTGGAGTGGCCATCACAAATCCCTGACCTCAATCCTGTAGAAAATGTGTGGGCAGAACTGAAAAAGAGTGTGCGAGCAAGGAGGCCTACAAACCTGACTCAGTTATACCAGCTATATCAGGAGGAATTGACCAAAATTCACCCAACTTATTGTGGGAAGCTTGTGGAAGGCTACCCAAAATGTTTGACCCAAGTTAAACTATTTAAAGGCAATGCTACCAAATACTAATTGAGTGTATGTAAACTTCTGACCCACTGGGAATGTGATGAAAGAAATAAAAGCTGAAAGAAATCATTCTCTCTACTATTATTCTGACATTTCACATTCTTAAAATAAAGTGGTGATCCTAACTGACCTAAGACATTGAATTTTTACTAGGATTAAATGTCAGGAATTGTGAAAAACTGAGTTTAAATGTATTTGGCTAAGGTGTATGTAAACTTCCGACTTCAACTGTACATACATACATATACATATCCTTAAAAATAAAAAGATTCCCCTTTATTACTTTCCAACCCCACCTTCCCTAATTGGAGTAAACTAGTGACCAACAACGCTTAGGCCTCTACTTCCAGCTTATACTTACTATATACATTTTATGGACACAGTCAATTTTACAATAATTATATTTTGTTTGTTTTTCTCCTGAACTTCTTCTACTCTCAACCTCTCCGATCATTTTCATGATGTCCATCCGGTTTGCTTCTATTTCTGCGGTCCCGTTCTGTGAGCTCGTGTGGCCTACCACTTCGCAGCTGAGCCGTTGTTGCTCCTAGACGTTTCCACTTCACAATAACAGCACTTACAGCTGACCGGGGCAGCTCTAGCAGGGCAGAAATTTGACGAACTGACTTGTTGGAAAGGTGGCATGCTATGAAGGGGCCACGTTGAAAGTCACTGAGCTCTTCAATACGGGCCATTCTACTGCCAATGTTTGTCAATGGAGATTGCATGACTACGTGCTCAATTTTATACACCTGTCAGCAATGGGTGGGGCTGAAATAGCCGAATCCACTAATTTGAAGGGTGTCCACATTACTTATTTTTTTGTACTATTTTATTCACTTAATTACTTTTCTATTGCTGTTCCAGTGTCGACGTGAACCTGCAAGTCAGCATTTCATGGCACTGTTCTCCACCTACAGTGGGGAAAAAAAGTATTTAGTCAGCCACCAATTGTGCAAGTTCTCCCACTTAAAAAGATGAGAGAGGCCTGTAATTTTCATCATAGGTACACGTCAACTATGACAGACAAAATGAGAAAAAAAAATCCAGAAAATCACATTGTAGGATTTTTAATGAATTTATTTGCAAATTATGGTGGAAAATAAGTATTTGGTCAATAACAAAAGTTTCTCAATACTTTGTTATATACCCTTTGTTGGCAATGACACAGGTCAAACGTTTTTTGTAAGTCTTTACAAGGTTTTCACATACTGTTGCTGGTATTTTGGCCCATTCCTCCATGCAGATCTCCTCTAGAGCAGTGATGTTTTGGGGCTGTCGCTGGGCAACACGGACTTTCAACTCCCTCCAAAGATTTTCTATGGGGTTGAGATCTGGAGACTGGCTAGGCCACTCCAGGACCTTGAAATGCTTCTTACGAAGCCACTCCTTCGTTGCCCGGGCGGTGTGTTTGGGATCATTGTCATGCTGAAAGACCCAGCCACGTTTCATCTTCAATGCCCTTGCTGATGGAAGGAGGTTTTCACTCAAAATCTCACGATACATGGCCCCATTCATTCTTTCCTTTACACGGATCAGTCGTCCTGGTCCCATTGCAGAAAAACAGCCCCAAAGCATGATGTTTCCACCCCCATGCTTCACAGTAGGTATGGTGTTCTTTGGATGCAACTCAGCATTCTTTGTCCTCCAAACACGACGAGTTGAGTTTTTACCAAAAAGTTATATTTTGGTTTCATCTGACCATATGACTTTCTCCCAATCCTCTTCTGGATCATCCAAATGCACTCTAGCAAACTTCAGACGGGCCTGGACATGTACTGGCTTAAGCAGGGGGACACGTCTGGCACTGCAGGATTTGAGTCCCTGGCGGCGTAGTGTGTTACTGATGGTAGGCTTTGTTACTTTGGTCCCAGCTCTCTGCAGGTCATTCACTAGGTCCCCCCCGTGTGGTTCTGGGATTTTTGCTCACCGTTCTTGTGATCATTTTGACCCCACGGGGTGAGATCTTGCGTGGAGCCCCAGATCGAGGGAGATTATCAGTGGTCTTGTATGTCTTCCATTTCCTAATAATTGCTCCCACAGTTGATTTCTTCAAACCAAGCTGCTTACCTATTGCAGATTCAGTCTTCCCAGCCTGGTGCAGGTCTACAATTTTGTTTCTGGTGTCCTTTGACAGCTCTTTGGTCTTGGCCATAGTGGAGTTTGGAGTGTGACTGTTTGAGGTTGTGGACAGGTGTCTTTTATACTGATAACAAGTTCAAACAGGTGCCATTAATACAGGTAACAAGTGGAGGACAGAGGAGCCTCTTAAAGAAGATGTTACAGGTCTGTGAGAGCCAGAAATCTTGCTTGTTTGTAGGTGACCAAATACTTATTTTCCACCATAATTTGCAAATAAATTCATAAAAAATCCTACAATGTGATTTTCTGGAATTTTTTTTCTCAATTTGTCTGTCATAGTTGACGTGTACCTATGATGAAAATTACAGGCCTCTCTCATCTTTTTAAGTGGGAGAACTTGCACAATTGGTGGCTGACTAAATACTTTTTTTCCCCACTGTATATCATGTGATTTATAAACAGACTAGAACTTGAACTTCTGGGCCATTGTGTACTCTCTTATGACCACATTGGGTCATGAGAAAGGCCAACAGGGTATTGTTGGGAGTTGAAATGAGGCCAACAAAGGTGTCATTTACATTCAACACTCACTCCATGAAACATCATATCAGCCCAAGGGAACCTGTATTTTAAGGAGACACTGATAAAAGAAATAGGCCATTGTCTCTGCGTGACACCCTCAACACATTGTAATCATTTGAATACGCAGAGCAACATTGACCTTGTTTCTGTCCAATCCCAAGAAGGAGCCCTGGCTAAAAAGAGCACCTGTATCGGAGCGGGACAGTCAAGATATGAACACAGCAAGGAACGCAAAAATGAAACTTCTCTGCTTTTTCCTTTTGGCCATGATGGTCGCAAAGAATAGTCAACTACAATTAAGTGACTGCGGAACAAACTTAAGACGGCCACAATACACTGACATCTCAGTAACTTGTGGAACCAAATCTATTGGCCTTGCTATCCTCATCTGCCCTGCCATTTACACTGGCTACAACGAGTCCCTGCTTATCCTCAACCACATCATGAATGGCCCAGCCTGCAAGGGAACCCTGGATGAAAGTGTGACTCCACCTGTCTTGAGGTTTGAATTCCCCCTCAACACAACCAATTCTTGTGGCAGCCACTTTAGGACAACCAGCGCTGCAGGCACAGCAATATTCTCGGACTTCTCCAACCTCCAAACAGTGAACATCAGCGGTGTGGTCCGATCATATGATCCCACCACAGGGACAGTCACATACAACGCTGAGCTGAAGTATTTCTACTCCTGTGCCTATCCCCTAGAGTACCTGATCAATAACACCCAGATTGATACATCTGCATCCTCCATTGCAGTGAAGGACAACAATGGTAGTTTCATCAGTACTTTGAGCCTTAATCTTTTCAGTGATGACAACTACAGTTCACCTTTAATCATTCCGAAACAGGGTCTTGAGCTGAGGACCAAAATCTGCGCTCGAGTCCAGGCCACCAACCTGACCTCCCATTACCATGTGCTCCTGGACCAATGCTACGCCTCCATTTCTCCACAGCCCGACAGTGACAACTCCACTATCTTCAACCTATTTGGCCCTTGCAGCACTGACCCACTGACCGTCATCAAAGAGAACGGAGAGAGTCAACGTGCCTGCTTCTCCTTCCCGGCATTCCGCTTCATGGAGCAGCCGAATGAGATGATGTCCACCTACTTCCTCCACTGCATCACCCGTCTCTGTGAGGAGAGCGCCTGCAGTACTCTCAAACAATGTAACAACAGGAGGAGAAGGAGTGCTGTTCCTCAAACTGTAGACGGAGTGACAGGGTACACAACCATTAGCTCCACTCCTATCGCCATCAGAGCAGAAAGTGTTGTGGCAATAAAAGAACAGCAGACCGCCAGCAACAACTCGGACGCTTCTACAGGTCTTGGGGTGGTAGTTGGCTTCCTCTGCATCCTTGTCATTATAATGGCAGCCGTCTTCTACAGGAGACTCAACCGTTAAAGGGGTTGACTGCTCCACTTGCATGAGTTGATAAATGGGGCAGCAGCACAAATGGCATTGTCCTTTTAAATACAGGTCAGGTTGGTGGCCTTGACTTGAGTATAGATTGGGTCCTCCGCTCAAGGGCGTGTGTGTCCACCTGCTGTTCTCACTATTCTGGTGGAGGACTGATCTCAACTTATCATGCCTTTTTCATATTTGTTTACATTTGGGAATAGCGAAATCTTGTTTTTTTCGAGTTATCTGTCAGCTATAGCAATATGAATTGTGCGTATACTAAATAAAAGAACAATTAATATTTTAGAACGTTTACGTAAAGAGACTATTACAGGCTTAGCAAGTGCTATGGGCCGTTCACATCCTGTCGGAGTGATCGGAAGAACGACTTCTCTACTTCGGAGGAACTACTTGGAGCGTTCACCTGCTCGGAGCTCAGAAGGAACGCAAGATCCATTCTCACCACTGACAGCCGAAAATCACGGCCATGTTTGTGGTGCGTGAAGTCAGAGTTCAGCATGTGGGACAGATCGGGGTCCGGAGATCATACCTACGTTTCCTAGTCCTAATTACAAGTTGGAGGGGCGTTCACATGCATTTATCCCAGTAGGAAGGTCGTATTTACAAGTTCCCCATATAATGTGAACGCGGCATTAAGGCAGCTCTGCCCCAAAGGAATAATTAATGTGGTTGGTTGATTCAATGGCGAGGGCGGAGCTTACATTTAATTTCAAACATGCTGCATGCTCTAAAATGATAATTTGACCAGTCTGCTGTTACAGGGAGTGAGCAATTTTTTTGTGATTTATTGCATGATTCTGTTTTTGTAGAAAACTAGCTATATTTATCATTGGAAAGTTGTTCTAATCTCAAAAATGAAGTGAACATTTTTTATATCTTGTTCACTAAACAACCTGATAGAAACCAAGCTGGTGCTGATAAGCTGGCTAGATAACTAATTGTAACTTGGCTCATGTAGCGAGGATCGCTACACTGCCCCCTACAAACGGGAAGGCACGTCCCCGTGCTTCGACTAACCTCAGTGCCCTCACACGTTGGGGCCATATGTTCTGATGGCCTCACAGCCGCCATCCCACTTCTAGCTTAGCAATTCTACACATTTTGCCATGACTTATGAAATGTGAATGATATCTGAGTGAGAGTTACTAGCAAAATCAAAGGGGGGGGCCCGGAATTTTGCAACCCTTAATG
Source organism: Coregonus clupeaformis (assembly GCF_020615455.1). Lineage (NCBI taxonomy): Eukaryota > Metazoa > Chordata > Actinopteri > Salmoniformes > Salmonidae > Coregonus > Coregonus clupeaformis. The sequence goes on along the minus strand of NW_025533674.1, from coordinate 36,351 downwards.
AAAGATCACGGAATTTTGCAATCCTAGACTGAAAAATTGCTGATGCACAACCAAATTTCGAATTTGCACCTTGTGTATTCTACTATTCTAACTCTCAACAGTAAATTGAAATCCCGACTGAGTTCCCTCCCCCCAAAAAAATCACAACTCTTATGCCTTCAGACCCCTTGACATTTTCCACATTTTGTTAAGTTACAGCCTTATTCTAAAATGGATAAAATATATATAAACCCTCATCAATCGACACACAATACCTCATAATGACAAGCGGAAATAGGTTTTTAGACATTTTTACAAATGTATTAAACATAAAAACAGAAATACCTTATTTACATAAGTATTCAGACCCTTTACTAAGAGACTCGAAATTGAGCTCAGGTGCATCCTGTTTCCATTGGTCATCCTTGAGATGTTTCTACAACTTGATTGGACTCCACCTGTGGTAAAATCAATTGATTGGACATGATTTGGAAAGGAACACACCTGTCTATATAAGGTCCCACAGTTGACAGTGCATGTCAGAGCAAAAACCAAGCCATGAGGTCGAAGGAATTGTCCGTTGAGCTCCGAGACAGGATTGTATCGAGGCACAGATCTGGGGAAGGGTACCAAAACATTTCTGCAGCATTGAAGGTCCACAAGAACACAGTGGCCTCCATCATTCTTAAATGGAAGAAGTTTGGAACCACCGAGACTCTTCCTAGAGCTGGCCGCCCGGCCAAACTGAGCAATCGGGGGAGAAGGGCCTTGGTCAGGGAGGTAACCAAGAACCAGATGGTCACTCTGGCAGAGGTCCAAAGTTCCTCTGTGGATATGGGAGAACCTTCCAGAAGGACAACTATCTCTGCAGCACTCCACCAATCAGGCCTTTATGGTAGAGTGGCCAGACGGAAGCCACTCCTCAGTAAAAGGCACATGACAGCCCGCTTGGAGTTTGCCAAAAGGCACCTTAAGACTCTCAGACCATGAGAAGCAAGATTCTCTGGTCTGATGAAACAAAGATTGAACTCTTTGGCCTCAATGCCAAGCGTCACGTCTGGAGGAATCCTGGCACCATCCCTACGGTGAAGCATGGTGGTGGCAGCATCATGCTGTGGGGATGTTTTTCAGCAGCAGGGACTGGGAGACTAGTCAAGATCGAGGGAAAGATGAATGGAGCAAAGTACAGAGAGATCCTTGATGAAAACCTGCTCCAGAGCGCTCAGTACCTCAGACTGGGGCGAAGGTTCACCTTCTAACAGGACAACAACCCTAAGCACACAGCCAAGACAACGCAGGAGTGGCTTCGGGACAAGTCTCTGAATGTCCTTGAGTGGCCCAGCCAGAGGCCGGACTTCAACCCGATCGAACATCTCTGGAGAAACCTGAAAATAGCTGTGCAGCGACGCTCCCCATCCAACCTGACCGATCTTGAGAGGATCTGCAGAGAAGAATGGGAGAAACTCCCCAAATACAGATGTGCCAAGCTTGTAATGTCATACCCAAGAAGTCTCGAAGCTGTAATCGCTGCCAAAGGTACTTCAATAAAGTATTCAGACCCTTTACTCAGTACATAAGTAAATGTGATATTAAAGTTTTTTTATTTGTAATAAATTGGCAAGAAATTCTAAAAACCTGTTTTTGCTTTGTCATTATGGGGTATTGTGTGTAGATTGATGAGAGAAAAAAAGAATTTAATCAATTTTAGAATAAGGCTGTAACGTAACGAAATGTGGAAAAAGTCAAGGGCGTCTGAATACTTTCCGAAGGCGCTGTATAATGACGAGATGCTCATGTCTCCGACTTACCAATGAGAGTCGTTGTCCCAAAGGCAGGAAGGCAGGCGACAAGCTTAGGTTCAAAATAAGCCCATAAAAATGCAGTGGGGTGTATTAATGGATGCCAAAGGAAGCCAGGCTTACCAATTTGTTTTACTAAAACTAAAACTAAAAAAACAAATTAAATAATGTATCTTTCATCTCTCTGTGTTTCATAATTTTCCTTCGAATTGCAAGAGGCTGAATGTATCTCACCGGAGAAAGCATCTGAGCGAGCGAAACAGCACCCCTCTGTCTCTATGTAGCATTAAATGCAAGGGAAGCCAGTGAGCATTTGACCTCCCTTGATAAAAAAGTATAAAATAATAGCCTATCAGCGTTGATCTAAACTGAGTGAGCTCAACTGTGAATGGTCCTCGTGCACCAAAGAAAAGTGTCAAGGGAAGTCAGTTTGGATTTGGCTTCACACCAATCACAACACATCAAAAGCAAAACGTCATTGACAGAAATTACTTGAATTGTTTGATCTCATTGTGTCATTGTCCTCCAGTGGCTAGCTAGCTAGCTAAAACTGGCCCTTCCCTAAATTTGCCATGGATGGAGATAGGGATTTGGACTTGTGGTTTTACTTAATTCTCCGTACTGGCCAATGATTATAAGGCAATTCTGATCCAACCATAAATTCGTTCATTGTGCCCCTGGCCTGAGAGGATGGAAGTTCAATATGTAGCTAGATGTAGTACGCTAATCTTAACTAGCTGGCTCATCGTTGCCCATGAAAGGAAGCTAGGCTAGCGAGAAAGCATTTTAGCCAGGTAGCCTAGGACAACAAAAACTAAAAGCGTGTACTGTATGACAGAGTCATAAACCGTTTCGTCAACATGAAAGAGAGGAGGATGGCATTGGCGTTTCTCTACATGTAGGGTGAGTCCTGTTTTTTCTACTTGCATGAACGCATACACACACACACATAACTACACACACACACACAGAGAGAGAGAGAAATCAGAACCATGGACAGCCACATCATATTTAGCTTAGGTTGATTGGACTAACTTGTTTCTGGTATCTTTAGTTGTCACTGTATTAGACTAAGCATAGGTGATTTGATGATGTTGAAATGTTAAAGTTGAAATGCTGCTGGAATAGTGGAGGCAGCTCCTGTTTTCTTTGCGACTTGCGGGTAACTCTCTGTGGTACTAAATCAATAGTTGTTTAGTGGTCCGAAAATGTCGGAAACATGAACTTGCCAGACCATGCTGTAGGTCATGTAACTGTTCGTTACATGCAATATGCTTTGTGGACTTCACTGGACAGATGTTGCTCTCCGGTTTTGTGATGAAACAAAGGTGTGGTTGAATGTATTCTTCCACTGTGTCTTATTGTCATGGCCTTAGTCCTATATATCACGGTGGCAAGGCATATGAACTAACAGATTATAGAGGAAACAACACAATTATCACAACACATAGGTTGAATAGTTTTTTTTTTCTTGCTTGGCTTTCCCAGTGATTTTACCTACGCAACGCTACTGTGGAAACGTATTGGGTTTATTTTGGACAGATTTTGGCGAGAGTGAAACCTCTCGCTTCGCCTCTTATTCTCTGACTGGGCTTCCTCTCCTCACCATATTTGGGAGTGGAAATTCCAACCGGATGCTAAAGATTTATACATCCGGTGAAACATCTGCCTCTTTGTTCTATAATCTGTGGCACCATCAAATAGACGGCGCCTACTTACTAACTGGGCAGAGTTAATCGATCTACACTTGTCATTGGACAAACCTTGCATCTTTGAGTTGGATTGTCATATTGTTTAACCAATCGCCATGGTGTTTGCTGTGGTGGCCCTTCCCCCTCTGATGACGTAGTAATACTGTTATAATTGTTTCAGATAACAGGACGAAAGCTACTGTACTGATAGGTGAGCTGCTACAGTGTTGCTCTATTGGGGTCAACTGAAGTGCAACGTTCGTTCAAAAATATACATAATTTCTCTGCTGACTTACAAGGTAATAAACATGATAACCTGGGTTTGCCATTTAGTTGCCTTCGAATGTGAAACGGTTCTGTAATGCAATGTTTTTTGTTGTTGTTAGCTGTTAGCCAGTTAGCTGACGTTGGCTATTAGCTCAGCCCGTTATTTGAATGGCAAAACTCCAGGATTATATAGTCTCGTGATGCTAGTCGTTGTTTTAGAATCAAGTGCCTAAAGCATATCCTGGTCAAGACCTACCAATAGTGTGTATTACACCTGCATAGACGTATACTATTGCATTCATGTTGATTCTGTTGGTGAACACATAATTAGGAGAGGAAGTACAAAACCAACGACGCTAGACAGAGAGGAATTTGCTTAAGCAAAAGGCAGTTTATTAAAACAGAGATAGCTGGTACTGTTCAAGCTACATGCATGGACCCATTCAATTGCCTCTTATGGAGACAGTTGAGAAGGGATGGATAAACAGAGTTACAGCATTATTTTATACAATGAAACATAAAGGAAGGGGTCCTTCTTCTAGTCCCTTGATTGGTTCCCGAGGCGTAGGAGGCGGGTCTGCTCTGTCCAGAGCAGAAGCCCCATTGGTGCACAGCAGAGTCCTCTGCCCTTGGCACCCGACCAGTAGACAGGGGAGTGGAGAATGAGTGTGCGTAAGAAATGAAATATTGGTGTGTGTCAAGAGAAAGTGGTGGGGAGTATCTGGTGGTTTATGGCCGGAGAGGGGGTGTTGTCCTATTATCGCATTCCTAGCAAGACTAGGTCATCTGGTGAGAGATATGGTTTTCTCCTCTGTCCTTTGATCTCTGACCTGGAACAGCATTTATTGAAAACAGGCTCCAAATGGGTCTTTCAGAACATTTTAGTCAGACCAATCTATAACAATTTATATTTACTACGACAATTCCTTCTATTAGCCTACTGGCTTTATCGAGTACATATTACATTTTAGTCATTTAGCAGACGCTCTTATCCAGAGCGACTTACAGTTAGTGCATACATTTTATTTTTTATTTTTTTCATACTGGCCCCCCGTGGGAATCGAACCCACAACCCTGGCGTTGCAAACACCATGCTCTACCAACTGAGCTACATCCCTGCCGGCCATTCCCTCCCCTACCCTGGACGACGCTGAGCCAATTGTGCGCCGCCTCTTTGGTCTCCTGGTCACGGCCGGCTACGACAGAGCCTGGATTCGAACCAGGATCTCTAGTGGCACAGCTAGCACTGCGATGCAGTGCCTTAGACCACTGCGCCACTCGGGAGCTCACTTTGACATTCCTATCCTATAGTTATGCATGGGTAGAAATATGACATATAGTCATCCTTATCTCTGTTTTGATAACACACACACACACGCTGTACCTCAGTACCACACGACATGTAGCTACAAACCCAATAATACATTCCCTTGGTGTCCCTGTTCTACCACTCCTTGGTGTCCCTGTTCTACCACTCCTTGGTGTCCCTGTTCTACCACTCCTTGGTGTCCCTGTTCTACCACTCCTTGGTGTCCCTGTTCTACCACTCCTTGGTGTCCCTGTTCTACCACTCCTTGGTGTCCCTGTTCTACCACTCCTTGGTGTCCCTGTTCTACCACTCCTTGGTGTCCCTGTTCTACCACTCCTTGGTGTCCCTGTTCTACCACTCCTTGGTGTCCCTGTTCTACCACTCCTTGGTGTCCCTGTTCTACCACTCCTTGGTGTCCCTGTTCTACCACTCCTTGGTGTCCCTGTTCTACCACTCCTTGCCCAGTACTCTAGTAGGTAGTAGTATGTCTCAGGAGCAGCTGGTGGTAGAGAGGGCAAGGAGGGCCTTTCAGACCGGTAAGTCTAAACCCCTGAAGTTCAGAGTTCACCAGCTTAAGAGCCTGCACCGATTCATCACAGAGAGACGCAAGGACATTGCAGACGCTGTCAAGAAGGACCTCAACAAGGTGAGTGTTGAGGTGCGTCCCAAACGACAATCAATACCCTTTATAGTGCACTACTTTTGACCAGAGGCCATAGGTCCCTGTCAAAAGTAGTGCACTATAAAGGGAATAGGGTGCCATTTGGGACATAAGTTTAATTTACAATTTACGTAAAGGTATCCTTTAAGGGGGTTGTAGAGGGTTTATAAGTAGTTTTTAGAATAAATTAATATGTCGTCTGGAAATCTAATTATAACCCACTTATAACTATGTGTTAGCCTACTGTAGAGGACTCTGTGACAATGTTTTTGTAAAAATGGCTATATAAATATGACTGTCTGACTGATTGATGCATTGGTGTGTCCTGATCCTGCTGCAGTCTGAACACAGCACAGAGCTATTTGAGACACTGGGTCTGGAAGGGGAGATCAACGTGGCTGTGGAGAGGTTAGCAGACTGGGCTGCCCCTCGGCCTGTAGAGAAGAGCCCCCTCACCATCTTAGACGAGGTAAGACAAGATAAACATCTAGGGGTCCCAAATGGCAGCTTATTCCCTACATTGTGCACTGCTTGTGACCATAGGACCTTATTGTCTGTTTCCACCTAAATGTATTTGCGTCATTAAATCTCATTACAGGACATAAAATACAACACAGAACATATGAAGGACAGGGGATCATAGATTTAAAAAACATAGTGTACATCTTGTCACAGGTGTACATCCAGCCGGAGCCCCTGGGAGTGGTCCTCATCATCGGGGCCTGGAACTACCCCTGGGCAGTGACCCTCCAGCCCCTGGTTGGGGCCATCGCCGCTGGTACTGTAGTAGAAAACGCAATGGAGGTGGTTCTGTGTGTAAACAATGCTCGCGTGATGAATAACCTTGCCTGAGACTTGGAGACTTGTGTTAGCTCCCCGAGGTAATGCCTAGGCTTTACCTCAGCAGGCTAACATTGAGCTAACACAGTCTTGAAACGTTGTTATGATTACACATTCACTGTCTAATACTATCTCTCTTCTGCCTCCCTCCATCCCTCCATCCCTCTATCCATCCCTCCCATCTCTCCATCCCTCTATCCATCTCTCATCCCTCTATCCATCCCGCCATCCCTCCATCCCTCTATCCATTCCTCCATCCCTCTATCCCTCTCTCCATCCCTCTATCCATCTCTCATCCCTCTATCCATCTCTCATCCCTCTATCCATCCCTCCATCCCACTATCCATCCCTCCCATCTCTCCATCCCTCCATCTCTCCATCCCTCCATCCATCCCTCCCATCTCTCCATCCCTCCCATCTCTCCATCTCTCCATCCCTCCATCCATCCCTCCCATCTCTCCATCCATCCCTCCCATCTCTCCATCTCTCCATCCCTCCATCCATCCCTCCCATCTCTCATCTCTCCATCCCTCCCATCTTTCCATTCCTCCATCTCTCCATCCCTCCCATCTCTCCATCCCTCCATCCATCCCTCCCATCTCTCCATCCCTCCCATCTTTCCATCCCTCCATCTCTCCATCCCTCCCATCTCTCCATCCCTCCATCCATCCCTCCCATCTCTCCATCTCTCCATCCCTCCCATCTTTCCATCCCTCCATCTCTCCATCCCTCCCATCTCTCCATCCCTCCCATCTCTCCATCCCTCCCATCTCTCCATCCCTCCCATCTCTCCATCTCTCCATCCCTCTATCTCTCCATCTCTCCATCCCTCCCATCTCTCCATCCCTCCCATCTCTCCATCCCTCCATCTCTCCATCTCTCCATCCCTCCCATCTCTCCATCCCTCCATCTCTCCATCTCTCCATCCCTCCCATCTCTCCATCCCTCCCATCTCCATCCCTCCCATCTCCCCATCTCTCCATCCCTCCCATCTCTCCATCCCTCCCATCTCTCCATCCCTCCCATCTCTCCATCTCTCCATCTCTCCATCCCTCCCATCTCTCCATCTCTCCATCCCTCCCATCTCTCCATCCCTCCCATCTCTCCATCCCTCCATCTCTCCATCTCTCCATCCCTCCCATCTCTCCATCCCTCCCATCTCTCCATCCCTCCCATCTCTCCATCCCTCCCATCTCTCCATCCCTCCCATCTCTCCATCCCTCCCATCTCTCCATCCCTCCCATCTCTCCATCCCTCCCATCTCTCCATCTCTCCATCCCTCCCATCTCTCCATCCTTCCCATTTCTCCATCTCTCCATCCCTCCCATCTCTCCATCCCTCCCATCTCTCCATCCCTCCCATCTCTCCATCCTTCCCATTTCTCCATCTCTCCATCCCTCCCATCTCTCTATCCCTCCCATCTCTCCATCTCTCCATCCCTCCCATCTCTCCATCTCTCCATCCCTCCCATCTCTCCATCCCTCCCATCTCTCCATCCCTCCCATCTCTCCATCCCTCCCATCTCTCCATCCCTCCCATCTCTCCATCCCTCAGGGAATGCTGCTGTGGTTAAGCCGTCAGAGGTCAGCTCTCATTCAGCCAAGGTCATGGAGGATCTGCTCCCTCTCTACCTGGACAAGGTCACTTCGCTAACGTCAAATCCCTATCAGATGCATGTTTATTCCTTTACAGCGCCTTCGGAAAGTATTCATACCCCTCGACTTATTCCACATTTATGGCAAGCGGTGCATCAAGTCTGACACCAACATGCTCCTGAATAGCTACTATCCCCAAGCCATAAGACTACTAAATAACTAGCTAGATAGGTAACAAAATGGCTACACGGACTATCTGAGTTGACCCTTGTATTTTATTTTGCGCTGTCTCTATGCACACTCACAGGGCCCTACACACTCACACACACTGTCACTCCAACACACACGCAAACACTCACTCCATAATTTGCTCACACACACATAATATGTACATACATTTGTACTGACTCTAGACGCACACACACCCACTCACATACAGTCATCACATACGCTGCTGCTACTCTGTTTATTATATATCCTGATGCCTAGTCACCTTACCCCTATACATATCTACCTCCATCACTCCAGTATCCCTGCACATTGTTAATATGGTATTGGAACTGACCCTGTATATAGTCCCCTTCCCCCTAATACATATCTATCTCCATCACTCCAGTATCCCTGCACATTGTTAATATGGTACAGGAACTGACTGACCCTGTACATAGTATGCGTACTTACTTTATCGTGTTCTTATATCTTGTTTTAATATCTCTTGTGTTTTTTGTTCTACCTTGTTATTTTTAGGATTACATTGATATTGATTACTGCATTGTTGGGTTTGGAGCTTGCAAGAAAGGCAGCACTGTTCTTGTGCACGTGACATTGAAACTTGAAACATTTTGTTGTTACAGCCTGAATTCAAAATTGATTAAATATGATTTTTTTCTCACCTATCTACACACAATACCCCATAATGACAAAGTGAAAACATGTTTTTAGAAAATGTATTGAAAATGAAATACAGAAATATCTCATTTACATAAGTATTCACACCCCTGAGTCAATACTTTGTAGAAGCACCTTTAACAGTGATTACAGTCTTTCTAGGTTAGTCTCTAAGAGCTTTCTACACCTGGATAGTGCAACATTTGCCTATTATTAATTTCAGAATACTTCAAGCTCTGTCAAATTGGTTGTTGATCATTGCTAGACAACCATTTTCAGGTCTTGCCATAGATTTTCAAATAGATTTAAGTCAAAACTGTAACTTACCCACTCAGGAACATTCACTGTCTTCTTGGTAAGCAACTCCAGTGTATATTTGGCCTTGTGTTTTAGGTTATTGTCCTGCTGAAAGGTGAATTCATCTCCCAGTGTCTGGTGGAAAGCAGACTGAACCAGGTTTTCCTCTAGGATTTTGCCTGTGCTTAGCTCTATTCAGTTTCTTTTTTATCCTGAAAAACTCCCCAGTCCTTAACGATTACAAACATACCCACAACATGATGCAGCCACCACTATGCTTGAAAATATGGACAGTGGTACTGAGTAATGTGTTGTATTGGATTTGCCCCAAACATAACACTTTGTATTCAGGACAAAAAGTTTATTGCTTTGCCATATTTTTTGCAGAATTACTTTAGTGCCTTGTAGCAAACAGGATGCATTTTTTGGAACAGTCTTCCTTCTTTTCACTCTGTCAATTAATTTAGTATTGTGGAGTAACTACAATGTTGTTGATCCATCCTCAGTTTTCTCCTATCACAGCCATTCAGCTCTGTAACTGTTTTAAAATCCCCATTGGTCTCATGGTGAAATCCCAGAGCGGTTTCCTTCCTCTCCGGCAACTGAGTTAGGAAGGACGCCTGTATCTTTGTAGTGACTTGGTGTATTGATACACCATCCAAAGTGTAATTAATAACTTCATCATGCCAATAGGTGCCGTTCTTTGCGAGGTATTGGAAAACCTCCCTGGTCTTTGTGGTTTCATCTGTGTTTGAAATTCAGTGCTCGAATGTGGGACTTTACAGATAATTGTATGTGTGGGGTACAGAGATGAGGTAGTCATTCAAAAAACATGTTAAACACTATTGTTGCACACAGAGTGAGTCCATGCAACTTATTATGTGACTTGTTAAGCAAAGTTTTACTCCTGAACCTATTTAAGCTTGCCATAACAAAAGGGGTTGAATACTTATTGACTCAAGACATTTCAGCTTTTCATTTGAATGAATTAGTAGAAATTTAGAAAAACATAATTCCACTTTGACATTATGGGGTATTGTGTGTAGGCCAGTGACACAAAATCTCAATATAATCAATTATAAATTCAGGCTGTACCCACAACAAAATGTGGAAAAAGTCAAGGGGTGTGAATACTTTCTGAAGGCTTCTCACTTCAATCCCTCTTGTGTCGTAGGCTGCTCTTGATGCTGAGAGGGCACTGAAGTGTTCTTGTTTGTGTGAGTGCGCATGCATATGTGCATGTGTGTTTACATGCCTGTCCCCCTCCTCCCCAGGAGCTGTACCCTGTAGTGTGTGGGGGCGTGTCAGAGACCCAGGAGTTGCTGCGTCAGCGTTTCGACCACGTCTTCTACACAGGGAACAGCACTGTGGGTAAACTGGTGATGGAGGCGGCCGCCCGACACCTCACCCCTGTCACCCTGGAGCTGGGGGGGAAGAGCCCCTGTTACATCGATAAGGACGTCGACCTCACCGTGGCATGCCGGTCAGTGGCAGACTGGCCCCATATTCCTTGAGAGATATTCAATCTGTGTGATTTTGTCCATTCCCTGGTCATCCAAAATCTTGGAAATAGTATTTTGTGGGCAGCATCACTGCAACAGCTCAAGGACTGTTTCATACTTTACTCAGAGGAGAACAGCTCAAGGACTGTTTCATACTTTACTCAGGGGAGAACAGCTCAAGGACTGTTTCATAGTAAGTTACTCAGAGGAGAACAGCTCAAGGACCTTTTCATACTTTACTCAGATGAGAACAGCTCAAGGACTGTTTCATACTTTACTCAGAGGAGAACAGCTCAAGGACTGTTTCATACTTTACTCAGATGAGAACAGCTCAAGGACTGTTTCATACTTTACTCAGATGAGAATAGCTCAAGGACTATTTCATACTTTACTCAGATGAGAACAGCTCAAGGACTGTTTCATACTTTACTCAGAGGAGAACAGCTCAAGGACTGTTTCATACTTTACTCAGATCAGAACAGCTCAAGGACTGTTTCATACTTTACTCAGATGAGAATAGCTTAAGGACTGTTTCATACTTTACTCAGAGGAGAACAGCTCAAGGACTGTTTCATACTTTACTCAGATGAGAATAGCTTAAGGACTGTTTCATACTTTACTCAGAGGAGAACAGCTCAAGGACTGTTTCATACTTTACTCAGAGGAGAACAGCTCAAGGACTGTTTCATAGTACGTTACTCAGAGGAGAACAGCTCAAGGACTGTTTCATACTTTACTCAGATGAGAACAGCTCAATGACTGTTTCATACTTTACTCAGATGAGAACAGCTCAAAGACTGTTTCATATTTACTCAGAGGAGAACAGCTCAAGGACTGTTTCATACTTTACTCAGAGGAGAACAGCTCAAGGACTGTTTCATACTTTACTCAGATGAGAACAGCTCAAGGATTGTTTCATACTTTACTCAGATGAGAACAGCTCAAGGACTGTTTCATACTTTACTCAGAGGAGAACAGCTCAAGGACTGTTTCATACTTTACTCAGATGAGAACAGCTCAAGGACTGTTTCATAGTACGTTACTCAGAGGAGAAAAGCTCAAGGACTGTTTCATACTTTACTCAGATGAGAACAGCTCAAGGATTGTTTCATACTTTACTCAGATGAGAACAGCTCAAGGACTGTTTCATACTTTACTCAGAGGAGAACAGCTCAAGGACTGTTTCATACTTTACTCAGATGAGAACAGCTCAAGGACTGTTTCATAGTACGTTACTCAGAGGAGAACAGCTCAAGGACTGTTTCATACTTTACTCAGATGAGAACAGCTCAAGGACTGTTTCATATTTACTCAGAGGAGAACAGCTCAAGGACTGTTTCATACTTTACTCAGATGAGAACAGCTCAAGGACTGTTTCATAGTACGTTACTCAGAGGAGAACAGCTCAAGGACTGTTTCATACTTTACTCAGATGAGAACAGCTCAAGGACTGGTTCATACTTTACTCAGATGAGAACAGCTCAAGGACTGTTTCATACTTTACTCAGATGAGAACAGCTCAAGGACTGTTTCATACTTTACTCAGATGAGAACAGCTCAAGGACTGTTTCATACTTTACTCAGATGAGAACAGCTCAAGGACTGTTTCATACTTTACTCAGATGAGAACAGCTCAAGGATTGTTTCATACTTTACTCAGAGGAGAACAGCTCAAGGACTGTTTCATACTTTACTCAGAGGAGAACAGCTCAAGGACTGTTTCATACTTTACTCAGATGAGAATAGCTCAAGGACTGTTTCATACTTTACTCAGATGAGAACAGCTCAAGGACTGTTTCATACTTTACTCAGATGAGAACAGCTCAAGGACTGTTTCATACTTTACTCAGAGGAGAACAGCTCAAGGACTGTTTCATACTTTACTCAGAGGAGAAGCACATTATGCCTCTGTGTTTCCACAGGCGTATCACATGGGGGAAGTTTGTGAATTGTGGTCAGACGTGCATCGCTCCAGACTACATCCTGTGTGAACCCAGCATCCAGGACAGAGTGGTGGAAGAGATCAGGAAATGCATCACGGTATAGTCTGCATGTACAGTAGAGATTATACGAATTAGTTGAATAAGCATAGAATTACAGAATGGGTCCTGCATATACAGTAGTCTGGAATCCAGACCTGTTTAACATTCCACAATTGGTTTGGCATATGACCCAGCACACAAGGAGTGGTATGTTAGCACAGAACCACTCATACAGTACCTTTATGAAGCAACGCTACCATCCACTAAGATCTATGTCACGTCTGTTCTTGACTTAGAAGTACAGTGCCTGTAGAAAGTCTACACCCCCTTGAACTTTTAGTTTCTCCAACACATCTACACAACCTACTCCACATTTTCAAAGTGAAAGAAAGTTATAGAAGGTTTTCCACAAAAAAAAATAAAAAAAAATGAAATACACTGCTCAAAAAAATAAAGGGAACAATAAAATAACACACCCTAGATCTGAATGAATGAAATAATCTTATTAAATACTTTTTTCTTTACATAGTTGAATGTGCTGACAACAAAATCACACAAAAATTATCAATGGAAATCAAATTTATCAACCCATGGAGGTCTGGATTTGGAGTCACACTCAAAATTAAAGTGGAAAACCACACTACAGGCTGATCCAACTTTGATGTAATGTCCTTAAAACAAGTCAAAATTAGGCTCAGTAGTGTGTGTGGCCTCCACGTGCCTGTATGACCTCCCTACAACGCCTGGGCATGCTCCTGATGAGGTGGCGGATGGTCTCCTGAGGGATCTCCTCCCAGACCTGGACTAAAGCGAGACATGATGTCCCAGATGTGCTCAATTGGATTCAGGTCTGGGGAACGGGCGGGCCAGTCCATAGCATCAATGCCTTCCTCTTGCAGGAACTGCTGACACACTTCAGCCACATGAGGTCTAGCATTGTCTTGCATTAGGAGGAACCCAGGGCCAACCGCACCAGCATATGGTCTCACAAGGGGTCTGAGGATCTCATCTCGGTACCTAAAGGCAGTCAGGCTACCTCTGACGAGCACATGGAGGGCTGTGCGGCCCCCCAAAGAAATGCCACCCCACACCATGACTGACCCACCGCCAAACCGGTCATGCTGGAGGATGTTGCAGGCAGCAGAACGTTCTCCACGGCGTCTCCAGACTCTGTCACGTCTGTCACATGTGCTCAGTGTGAACCTGCTTTCATCTGTGAAGAGCACAGGGCGCCAGTGGCGAATTTGCCAATCTTGGTGTTCTCTGGCAAATGCCAAACGTCCTGCACGGTGTTGGGCTGTAAGCACAACCCCCACCTGTGGACGTCTGGCCCTCATACCACCCTCATGGAGTCTGTTTCTGACCGTTTGAGCAGACACATGCACATTTGTGGCCTGCTGGAGGTCATTTTGCAGGGCTCTGGCAGTGCTCCTCCTGCTCCTCCTTGCACAAAGGCGGAGGTAGCGTTCCTGCTGCTGGGTTGTTGCCCTCCTACGGCCTCCTCCACGTCTCCTGATGTACTGGCCTGTCTGCTGGTAGCGCCTCCATGCTCTGGACACTACGCTGACAGACACAGCAAACCTTCTTGCCACAGCTCGCATTGATGTGCCATCCTGGATGAGCTGCACTACCTGAGCCACTTGTGTGGGTTGTAGACTCCGTTTCATGCTACCACTAGAGTGAAAGCACTGCCAGCATTCAAAAGTGACCAAAACATCAGCCAGGAAGCATAGGAACTGAGAAGTGGTCTGTGGTCACCACCTGCAGAACCAGTCCTTTATTGGGGGGTGTCTTGCTAATTGCCTATAATTTCCATCTGTTGTCTATTCCATTTGCACAACAGCATGTGACATTTATTGTCAATCAGTGTTGCTTCCTAAGTGGACAGTTTGATTTCACAGAAGTGTGATTGACTTGGAGTTACATTGTGTTGTTTAAGTGTTCCCTTTATTTTTTGAGCAGTGTATAATAATTAGATAAATCCAGCCCCCTGAGTTAATACTTGGTGGAAGCGCCTTTGGCAGCCATTAAAGCTGTGAATAATTTTGATTAAGATTCTACCAACTTTTCACAACTCTTATGCCTTCGGAAAGTATTCAGACCCCTTGACTTTTTCCACATTTTGTTAGGTTACAGCCTTATTCTAAAATTGATTAAACCGTTTTTTTCCTCATCAATCTACACACAATACCCCATAATGACTAAGCAAAAGCAGGTTTGTATAATTTTTTGCTAATTTATAAAAAATCTAAAACAGAAATATCACAGTATTCAGACCCTTTACTCAGTACTTTGTTGAAGCACCTTTGGCGGCAATTACAGCCTTGAGTCTTCTTGGGTATGACGCTACAAGCTTGGCACACCTGTATTTGGGGAGTTTCTCCCATTCTACTCTGCAGATCCTCTCAAGCTCTGTCAGGTTGGATAGGGAGCGTCGCTGCACAGCTATTTTCAGGTCTCTCCAGAGATGTTAGATCGGGTTCAAGTCTGGGCTCTAGCTGGGCCACTCAAGGACATTCAGAGACTTGTCCCGAAGCCACTCCTGCGTTGTCTTGGCTGTGTGCTTAGGGTTGTTGTCCTGTTAGAAGGTGAACCGTCGCCCCAGTCTGAGTTCCTGACTAGTCTCCCAGTCCCTGCCGCTGAAAAACACCCCCACAGCATGATGCTGCCACAACCATGGTTCACCGTAGGGATGGTGCCAGGTTTCCTCCAGACGTGACGCTTGGCATTCAGGCCAAAGAGTTTAATCTTGATTTCATCAGACCAAAGAATCTTGTTTCTCATGGTCAGAGTCCTTTAGGTGCCTTTTGGCAAACTCCAAGCGGGGAGTGGCTTCCGTCTGGACACTCTACCATAAAGGCCTGATTGCTGGAGTGCTGCAGAGATGGTTGTCCTTCTGGAAGGTTCTTCCATCTCCAAAGAGAAACTCTACAGCTCTGTCAGAGTGACCATTGGGTTCTTGGTCACCTCCCTGACCAAGGCCCTTCTCCCCCCCGATTGCTCAGATTCGCTGGGCGGCCAGCTCTAGGAAGAGTCTTGGTGGTTCCAAATTTCTTCCATTTAATAATGATCGAGGCCACTGTGTTCTTGGGGACCTTCAATGCTGCAGAATTATTTTGGTAACCTTCCCCAGATCTGTCAACTGTGGGACCTTATACAGACAGGTGTGTGCCTTTCCAAATCAAGTCCAATCAATTGAATTTACCACAGGTGGACTCCAATCAAGTTGTAGAAACATCTCAAGCATGATCAATGGAAACAGGATGCACCTGAGCTAAATTTCGAGTCTCATAGCAAAGGATCTGAATACTTATGTAAATAAGGTATTTCTGTTTTTCATTTTTTATAAGTTTGTATAAATGTCTAAAAACCTGTTTTCGCTTTGTCATTATGGGGTGTTGTGTGTAGATTGCTGAGGATTTTTTATTTTTTTAAAATCATTTTTATAATAAGGCTGTAACGTAACAAAATGTGAAAAAAGTCAAGGGGTCTGAATTTTTGTCAGAAGCTCAGGCTCAGTACATTTGGTGGGGGATCGTTGATTGACAGCAATATTTAAACCTTACCATGTGTCTGATTTTTTAAAGCAGATTTAAGTCAGAACTAAGACTAGACCACTCAGGAACACTCAACACACTTTTGCATAAACATTTGTGTAATTGTCCCGCAGAAAAATACAACTCTATCCCAGGGTTAGGTTTTCAGAAGACTGAGGTGGGTTTTCCTCTACCTTTTTACCTGGGCTTTGCTCCTTTCATATTTATTTTCATCCTGACAAACTCCCCAGTCCCTGCCAATGACAAGCATTTTTTACATTTATTTTTTATTTAACCATTATTTAACTAGGCAAGTCAGTTAAGAACAAATTCTTATTTACAATGACGACCTACACCGGCCAATCCCGGACGACACTGGGCCAATTGTGCCCAGCCAAGCATACCCATAACATGACCTTGTTATGGGTATGAAACCTTGGCTCAAAATCAGAGACAAGGTTTAAATATTGCTTTCTATCAATGATCCCCAACCAAATTTGCTGAGCCTGAGCAATTTTGACAAATACGATGGAAATGTTGCTCTAAGTGTTGTGCAATGTAGAATCTTAATGAAAATGATTCACAGCTGTAATGGCTGCCAAAGGTGCTTCCACCAAACATTGGAGACTTATTCAATTATGATATTTCAGGGGTGGGGGGGTGTTCTTAATTTGGAAAACTTTCTATGACTTTCTTTCACTTTGAAAATATGGAGTAGGCTGTGTAGATCTGTAGGAAAAAAAGTGTTTTTATATTGAATTTTAAGACAGCAGAATGTGAAAAAAGTTAAAGTGGGTATAGACTTTCAATAGGCACTGTATATGCATTTTAATGGTAATTCACTATTGTATATTTTACCTTCGGGCTGGTGTTAGGAGTTTTATACGGATGACCCAAAGACCTTTGAGGACTACGGACGCATCATTAACCAGCGCCACTTCCTGAGGGTGATGTCACTGTTCGAGGGGAGCACTGTGGCCATCGGAGGAGACAGCGACCAATCACAATGCTATATAGGTACGTTAAAAAAATACATGTATATAAAAATAGGACCAAACACAACAAGAGAGACACCACAACACTACATAAAGAGAGACACCACAACACTACATAAAGAGAGACACCACAACACTACATAGAGACACCACAACACTACATAAAGAGAGACACCACAACACTACATAGAGACACCACAACACTACATAAAGAGAGACACCACAACACTACATAAAGACACCACAACACTACATAAAGAGACACCACAACACTACATAAAGAGACACCACAACACTACATAAAGAGAGACGCCACAACACTACATAAAGAGAGACACCACAACACTACATAAAGAGAGACACCACAACACTACATAAAGAGAGACACCACAACACTACATAAAGAGACACCACAACACTACATAAAGAGAGACGCCACAACACTACATAAAGAGAGACACCACAACACTACATAAAGAGAGACACCACAACACTACATAAAGAGAGACACCACAACACTACATAAAGAGAGACACCACAACACTACATAAAGAGAGACGCCACAACACTACATAAAGAGAGACACCACAACACTACATAAAGAGAGACCTAAGACAACAACATAGCATGGCAGCAACACATGACAACACAGCAAGGTAGCAACCCAACATGAAAACAACATGGTAGCAACCCAACATGAAAACAACATGGTAGCAACCCAACATGAAAACAGCATGGTAGCAACCCAACATGAAAACAACATGGTAGCAACCCAACATGAAAACAACATGGTAGCAACCCAACATGAAAACAGCATGGTAGCAACACAACATGAAAACAACATGGTAGCAACACAACATGAAAACAACATGGTAGCAACCCAACATGAAAACAACATGGTAGCAACACAACATGAAAACAACATGGTAGCAACCCAACATGAAAACAGCATGGTAGCAACACAACATGAAAACAACATGGTAGCAACCCAACATGAAAACAACATGGTAGCAACCCAACATGAAAACAACATGGTAGCAACCCAACATGAAAACAGCATGGTAGCAACACAACATGAAAACAACATGGTAGCAACCCAACATGAAAACAACATGGTAGCAACCCAACATGAAAACAGCATGGTAGCAACCCAACATGAAAACAACATGGTAGCAACCCAACATGAAAACAACATGGTAGCAACCCAACATGAAAACTGCATGGTAGCAACACAACATGAAAACAACATGGGAGCAACCCAACATGAAAACAACATGGTAGCAACCCAACATGAAAACAACATAGTAGCAACACAACATGAAAACAACATGGTAGCAACCCAACATGAAAACAACATGGTAGCAACCCAACATGAAAACAGCATGGTAGCAACACAACATGAAAACAACATGGTAGCAACCCAACATGTAAACAACATGGTAGGAACCCAACATGAAAACAACATGGTAGCAACCCAACATGAAAACAACATGGTAGCAACCCAACATGAAAACAACATGGTAGCAACCCAACATGAAAACAACATGGTAGCAACACAACATGAAAACAGCATGGTAGCAACACAACATGAAAACAACATGGTAGCAACCCGACATGAAAACAACATGGTAGCAACCCGACATGAAAACAACATGGTAGCAACCCAACATGAAAACAACATGGTAGCAACACAACATGGCAGCAACACAAGACATGGTGCAAACATTAGATAACATTAGACAACAGCACAAAGGGCAAGAAGGTAGAAGGTGTGTTATTTCTTATGTTTCTAGTATTCGTGAGCCTTCCCTTCCCCCCCACCTGCCCTTTGTGTCTACTCAGTGTGTGTGTTATTGTGTTATTTCTCAATGTGCGTGTGTGTCCAGCCCCCACGGTGCTGAAGGACGTGACAGGGGGCTCCAAGGTGATGCAGGAGGAGATATTTGGTCCCCTGCTCCCCATCATCACTGTTAGTGGAGTGGACGAGGCGATACAGTTCATCAATGAGAGAGAGAAGCCTCTGGCACTCTACGTGTTCTCACCTGACAACAAGGTAAAGACCGTAGAAGTGATATTAAAGCTAAAGTCTGTAAGATTTACAGTGTTTTTAACTAATGAAATGTCTTATGACCTACACAACCAGTCAAACAGTTTGGACACACCTGCTCATTCAAGGGTTTTTCTTTATTTTTAATATTTTTTACATTGTAGAATAATAGTGAAGACATCAAAACTATGAAATAACACATATGGAATCATGTAGTAACCAAAAAAAGTGTTAAGCAAATCAAAATATATTTTATATTTCATTCTTCAAATAACCACCGTTTGCCTTGATGACAGCTTTGCACGCTCTTGGCATTCTCTCAACCAGCTTCATGAGGTAGTCACCTGGAATGCATTTCAATTTAAAGGTGTGCCTTCTTAAAAGTTAATTTGTGGAATTTCTTTCCTTCTTAATGCGTTTGAGCCAATCAGTTGTGTTGTGACAAGGTAGGTGGGGTATACAGAAGATAGCCCTATTTGGTAAAATACCAAGTCCATATTATGGCAAGAACAGCTCAAATAAGCAAAGAGAAACGACAGTCCATCATTACTTTAAGACAGTCAATACGGAACATTTCAAGAACTTTGAACGTTTCTTCAAGTGCCGTCGCAAAAACAATCAAGCGTTATGATGAAACTGGCTCTCATGAGGACCTCCACAGGAAAGGAAGACCCAGAGTTACCTCTGCTGCAGAGGATATGTTCATTAGCGTTACCAGCCTCAGAAATTTCAGCCCAAATAAATGATTCACAGTTCAAATAACAGACACATCTCAACATCAACTATTCAGAGGGGACTGTGTGAATCAGGCCTTCATGGTCGAATTGCTGCAAAGAAACCACTACTAAAGGACACCAATATTAAGAAGAGACCTGCTTGGACCAAGAAACACGAGCAATGGACATTAGACCGGTGGAAATGTATGCTTTGGTCTGGAGTCCAAATTTGAGATTTTTGGTTCAAACCGCTGTGTCTTTGTGAGACACGGTGTGGGTGAACGGATGATGTCCGCACGTGTAGTTCCCACCGTGAAGCATGGAGGAGGAGTTGTTATGGTGTGGGGGTGCTTTGCTGGTGACACTGTCTGTGATCTATTTAGAATTCAAGGCCCACTTAACCAGCATGGCTACCAAAGCATTCTGCAGCGATACGCCATCCCATCTGGTTTGGGCTTAGTGGGACTGTCATTTGTTTTTCAACAGGACAATGACCCAACACACCTCCAGGCTGTGTAAGGGCTATTTTACCAAGAATGAGAGTGATGGAGTGCTGCATCAGATGACCTGGCCTCCACAATCCCCTGACCTCAACCCAATTGAGATGGTGTGAAGGAAAAGCAGCCAACAAGTGCTCAGCATATGTGGGAACTCCTTCAAGACTGTTGGAAAAGCATTCCAGGTGAAGCTGGTTGAGAGAATGCCAAGAGTGTGCAAAGCTGTCATCAAGGTAAAGGGTGGCTATTTGAAGAATCTCAAATATATAATATATTTTGATTTGTTTAACACTTTTTTGGTGACTACATGATTCCATATGTGTTATTTCATGGTTTTGATGTCTTCACTATTATTCTAAAATAGTGTCCAAACTTTTGACTGGTACTGTAGGTCAAATACTAAGTTAGTGTTTTTCCATCTCTCTTTCTCTCTCTCTCTCTCTCTCTCTCAATTCAATTTCAATTCAATTTAAGGGCTTTATTGGCATGGGAAACGTGTGTTAACATTGCCAAAGCAAGTGAAGTAGATAGTAAACAAAAGTGAAATAAACAATAAATATTAACAGTAAACATTACACTCAGAAGTTTCAAAAGAATAAAGACATTTCAAATGTCATATTATGTATATATACAGTGTTGTAACAATGTGCAAATAGTTAAAGTACAAATGGGAAAATAAATAAAAATAAATATGGGTTGTATTTACAATGGTGTTTGTTCTTCACTGGTTGCCCTTTTCTTGTGGCAACAGGTCACAAATCTTGCAGCTGTGATGGCACACTGTGGTTTTTCACCCAGTAGATAAGGGAGTTTATCAAAATTGGGTTTGTTTTCGAATTCTTTGTGGATCGCTGTAATCTGAGGGAAATATGTGTCTCTAATATGGTCATACATTTGGCAGGAGGTTAGGAAGTGCAGCTCAGTTTCCACCTCATTTTGTGGGCAGTGTGCACATAGCCTGTCTTCTCTTGAGAGCCAGGTCTGCCTACGGCGGCCTTTCTCAATAGCAAGGCTATGCTCACTGAGTCTGTACATAGTCAAAGCTTTCCTTAAGTTTGGGTCAGTCACAGTGGTCAAGTATTCTGCCACTGTGTACTCTCTGTTTAGGGCCAAATAGCATTCTAGTTTGCTCTGTTTTTTTGTTTGTTCTTTCCAATGTGTCAAGTAATTCTCTTTTTGTTTTCTCATGATTTGGTTGGGTCTAGTTGTGTTGTTGTTGTTGTTGTCCTGGGGCTGTGTGGGGTCTTTTTGTGTTTGTGAACAGAGCCCCAGGACAAGCTTACTTAGGGGACTCTTCTCCAAGTTCATCTCTCTGTAGGTGATGGCTTTGTTATGGAAGGTTTGGGAATCGCTTCCTTTTAAGTGGTTATAGAAATTAACGGCTCTTTTCTGGATTTTGATAATTAGCGGGTATTGGCCTAATTCTGCTCTGCATGCAGAGTCTCAATTTGGTGTTTGTCCCATTTTGTGAATTATTGGTTGGTGAGCGGACCCCAGACCTCAGAACCATAAAGGGCAATGGGTTCTATAACTGATTCAAGTATTTTTAGCCAGATCCTAATTGGTATGCCTCTCTCTCTCTCTCTCTCTCTCTCTCTCTCTCTCTCTCTCTCTCTCTCTCTCCCTCCCTCCCTCCCTCCCTCCCTCCCTCCCTCCCCCCTCCCTCCCTCCCTCCTCCCTCCCTCCCTCCCTCCCTCCCTCCCTCCCTCTCCTCCCTCCCTCCCTCCCTCCCTCCCTCCCTCCCTCCCTCCCTCCCTCCCTCCCTCCCTCCCTCCCTCCCTCCCTCCCCTCCCTCCCTCCCTCCCTCCCTCCCCTCCCTCCCTCCCTCCCTCCCTCCCTCCCTCCCCCCTCCCTCCCTCCCTCCCTCCCTCCCCCCTCCACCTCTAGTTGATTAGGAGGGTGATAGCAGAGACCTCTAGTGGGGCCCTGGTGGCCAATGACTGTCTGGTCCACTTCACTGTCAACGCTCTCCCCTTCGGAGGGGTGGGTAAGTTAAGACTAATACAGACACACACACGCACACACACACACACACACACACACACACACACACACACACACACACACACAATACTGATATGATGTGTGTTCTGTGTGTGTCTTAATAACACCCTTGTTAGTTCCTGACCTGACATGATTACTCACAATAACAAATATATTGAATTTTCCCCCCACTGTCCCTCCTCTCCCTTCCCCAAGGTAACAGTGGCATGGGGCGCTACCACGGCCAGCACGGCTTTGACCAGCTCAGCCACCTGCGTGCCTGCCTCATTAAGAAGCTCAACATGGAGGGTGCGAACGCCATGCGTTACCCGCCCCACACGGCTAAGAAGCTGGGCTGGGCACGCTTCTTCCTCCTGAAGCGGGTTAACCTGGGCAGGCTCAGACCCATGGTACTACTGGCCCTGTTCTCTGCCCTGGCTGCCTTCATAGTACAGGTAAGATAGATAGATCATAGTACAGGTCAGATAGATAGATCATAGTACAGGTCAGATAGATAGATCATAGTACAGGTCAGATAGATAGATCATAGTACAGGTCAGATAGATAGATCATAGTACAGGACAGATAGATAGATCATAGTACAGGTAAGATAGATAGATCATAGTACAGGTAAGATAGATAGATCATAGTACAGGTCAGATAGATAGATCATAGTACAGGTCAGATAGATAGACCATAGTACAGGTCAGATAGATAGATCATAGTACAGGTCAGATAGATAGATCATAGTACAGGTCAGATAGATAGATCATAGTACAGGTCAGATAGATAGACCATAGTACAGGTCAGATAGATAGACCATAGTACAGGTCAGATAGATAGATCATAGTACAGGTCAGATAGATAGACCATAGTACAGGTCAGATAGATAGATCATAGTACAGGTCAGATAGATAGATCATAGTACAGGTCAGATAGATAGATCATAGTACAGGTCAGATAGATAGATCATAGTACAGGTCAGATAGATAGATCATAGTACAGGTCAGATAGATAGATCATAGTACAGGTCAGATAGATAGATCATAGTACAGGTCAGATAGATAGATCATAGTACAGGTCAGATAGATAGACCATAGTACAGGTCAGATAGATAGACCATAGTACAGGTCAGATAGATAGATCATAGTACAGGTCAGATAGATAGATCATAGTACAGGTCAGATAGATAGATCATAGTACAGGTCAGATAGATAGATCATAGTACAGGTCAGATAGATAGATCATAGTACAGGTCAGATAGATAGATCATAGTACAGGACAGATAGATAGATCATAGTACAGGTCAGATAGATAGATCATAGTACAGGTCAGATAGATAGACCAGACTGAGTTAGCTAACAGGCCTTCCTGCTATAGCTTTTAATCAATTGTTTAGAGAGCCAATGGCATCCTATTCCCTATATAGTGTGCTACGTTTGACCAGGCCCTAGTCTAAAGTAGTGCACTATATAGGGAATAGGGTGCCATTTGGGACACATCCCATAAGTAGTTACTACGAAACAGTTGAGATCACCACAATAGATCCCTGTCTTAGCTCTGCTGGTCACTTCAACCCCTCCTACTGAAATACCATAGTGGCCTGTGCCTGGGCAGGGAGGGACTGGAGTGTCTCGAGCCATGACTGGTTTAATAACTAGAAGGAAGAGAGGGAGATATATACTGCATCCCAAATGGCACACTGTTCCCTATTTAGTGCACTACTTGTATGCACTATATAGCTAATAGGGTGCATTCAGGATGAAGCCATAGCAGTTTATTGTGTGTCACTCTAACAGACTCCTACTGTAGCTTGTTGGCTGAATAGAGTGTTTTTCTAGCATACGTAGTTTATGTTGTCAACGGTTCTGTTTTCAAATGAAAACAGTTGAGTTTATTAATACGATTAAATTATTATCTCGAAAGAAACCCAGCTGTTGTTATTCAATTAGCTATTTGTGTGTCTAAATTGCTAACTAAGTGCTTCTATTTTGTCTCGTGAATCCATCCTGAAAAGTACATTTTCACAGAGATGGCAAGATGCATTATGTGAACGTTCCCTCTCTTAATTCCCACAGCTCCAAAGACTGGTGTCCGTCCCCAATGTCACCCTATTCCCTACACAGTGCACTTTTTTTGGCCAGGGCCCATAGAGCTCTGCTCAAAAGTAGTGCATTATATAGGGAATAGGGTGACATTGTGGACATAACCCTTGTGCTCTTAACACAATAATGGCTT
Source organism: Coregonus clupeaformis (assembly GCF_020615455.1). Taxonomy (NCBI): domain Eukaryota; kingdom Metazoa; phylum Chordata; class Actinopteri; order Salmoniformes; family Salmonidae; genus Coregonus; species Coregonus clupeaformis. Next base: position 11,529 of record NW_025533674.1, on the reverse strand, counting down.
TGTCTCTGTTGAGGAAATCTAACCACACAACACTAGCTACAGGATCTACAGCCCCCTTTAATTACCCAGCATGCATCATTCTCCTTCACTAAATAAGGCCTTTTGTTTTGGGTCCTCCTGTACCTCTGTTTGTTGACGTCTATACTTATCTCTCTTTTTAATTTGCTGTGTCACTGTTGATTGTCATATTCTTTGTTGTTCTGTTTGTGAATAGTGATGATGGGAGCCATTTTGTGCCTTGTGTTTCTTGCAGAGGTTCCTGCGGTGAGGCTGATGTGGGGAAACTGTACGTGTGGCTCCACCGTCTTGGACCCTGATTTAGACTTGTAGTGCTGGAGCAACAGTTATGGCTCAGTGTCAGTCATAAACATAGCAAAATTGCAATAGTTAATTTTTAAATCACAAGTATTTAACTGTTATTCAAACAATGGTTATGAACCATTAATCAATTTAGAGATGTTTATGATGCCAGTAAACCTGTATGTATATTGCAGGTTGTTTTTATTTCATGTTGTGTCCTATGCATTTCATCTCTGTTCCACTGTTGCAAATGGATCCTAACCTCAATGAAAGACTGAGTACCATGCATTTGTATTATTCCTAGGCATTTCCTAAAGGAGTACAACTGTTTTGTAATGTAACAAATGTGCCTTTTGTTGTTGACCTACAGGAAACGTATGATCTCTGTAATTGCAAACAAAGGTTTCTGTACCAAATATTAAGTTCTGCTTTTCTGATGTATCAAATACTTATGTCATGCAATAAAATGCAAATTAATTACTCATACAATGTGATTTTCTGGATTTTTGTTTTAGATTCTGTCTCTCACAGTTGAAGTGTACCTATGATACAAATTACAGACCTCTACATGCTTTGTAAGTAGGAAAACCTGCAAAATCGGCAGTGTATCAAATACTTGTTCTCCCCACTGTATACAATGAGATGAAAACAGACTGTTACTGTTTTCATATTTTATCTTTTATTTAAGATATTAAAATGACATTAAGGCTTAGCTGTGAACAATTCTATAATAAGACTGAGAAGAGTTTTCATTTCAAATAAAATGTGAAGTTATCTTCTTTAACAAAAACATTTCATAAGCCATTCTGGTATTTTGCTGCTTTAACTTAATGAAGATATTGCAGGCCAAACCATAGCCATTTTGTAGCTCAATTTTCCATTAAGGCAAATAATTCCATTCATTTGTAAAAATGCAGAAACGTCTCATTTAAGTAGGCTACCTAGTTATTAGTGAAGTCACTGCGGGTAAACCGATACAACCCGTAGCCTCAAGCGATAAACAAACGTCAATTGTCCAGCCGTGTCACGTCAGTGAAGCAGAAACAGGACAGACGGTACTGTGGTATAATGCTGTTCACCTCGTTGGTTATGCGACAATATACTTTTGCACAGGATAGGAACGTTTCTGATAGCTGTTTTTCAAAACTGCCAGCCATGATTTCACTAATTGGATAAATCGGGATAATTGATTTAGTCTATTGCTGCTCCAGATTGATGGATATAGGCCTACTTATTGCTGCTTTCATACATGTGTGAGTATGGAACATTATTGTTTAAATTTATCCAACAGACAAAGTACTGTATGTAGTCTATTACAAATATTACAACTTTTATTAGACTGTTATTTCAGTTTTATATAGTTTTATAATTGACAACCCACCAATTAATAATTCTAAAGTCATATTTTATATGACTTTCAGATTGAGGCTATACAGGACTAAATAATGATTACAGTCCTGTTGACTGATATTGACTACAGTCCTGTTGACTGAATAATGATTACAGTCCTGTTGACTGAATAATGACTACAGTCCTGTTGACCGATTATGATTACAGCCCTGTTGACCGATAACGATTACAGTCCTGTTGATTAATAATGATTACAGTCCGGTTGACTAATAATGATTACAGTCCTGTATGCATATCATACATCTTTATATTATTTAGTGTTGTGCTCAACCTCTGTTGAAGCAAGTCAAAAGTAGAGTGGGTAGAAAAATATATAATATTGTCAAGTTTAGCCACAAAAACATGTATTTAAAACATGAAAAAAACGTATTTCATAAGCAAGGTTTCCATCCAATTGGCGACAGTTTGTCATGTAAATATGTGAATTTGTTGCGGATTTAAACAATCAGTACGTGGTGACATAGCGCACACAAAATGTACTTTTTCGCTTACGTTTTCATGTACCGAATAAAAATCTAAAATTCTATGTGTTTCCTCGCATTTTCAACTCTACGGATAGTTTTGTCACAAAAACAGTTGCGTTAAATAGCAACGTGCCTACTCTGGTCTTGGCACCTGCGCTCTAGCCAACAGCTTTCATATACAGTGCGGGTAGGCTAGTCTACATGATGAGATTATTATGGATAAGAGTGTAGTATCTAAACAGTTTATGACTTTGCTGACGTTTGCAAATGGTGTGTTAGAGGAAGTTGACTCAGCTTGCGGAAGCATCTGGAAAGCATTACTATAGGGGCCCCCTAAAACAGAGGAAGTCTGTTATGTGAAGGCCAGGGATTGGTCTGTAGGAGAACCACCCATATTATGTTACATATTATAAATACCATGGTTGGAACAAAGGACAGGGAGAATATAACATATTAGAGATTGGGTCAGTTGTTCTCCAGATGTCTGCAGGAGTCTGTAAATTGACGCTGAAATCTTTGATGTAATAAACCATTATAATCGAGGACAGTTTCAGCGGATTTCTTGTCATCACAGCATAATTAGCATCGTTATCTCGACACTACTTTAATGGCGACGAGGTATTTTGGACGTGTTGCGTCTGTTTCAACGTTGCATCATGGGCGCCGGGCTGACTCTCGCTCCAGAGTCCGGCAGATAAGGGTGAGTTTTCTCACCACTTTGGGCACTGGTCAGTTCGTGTGTCCGTGTGTGTGCGTTGAATGACTGCACCGTTAAGAACTTGCGTGTGCGATTTGCTGTTATTTGCTGTGTGATGAGAATCCGTTCTAAATTTCCAAATTTGTTTGCGTTGAAAACAACGCAAACGGGGGAGTGTCTATAGGAATTAATAACACTGGGCACAGGGATATTTGGCTTGAATAAAATTGAAAAAGAATAGAATGAAGGAATAAGGCCAGGAACTAAGGAAAAATGTATACTAATTAGGACGTCGTTGATCTACGGAAGCCCTCAAACGAGGCGATCATTAGGATGGGCCGAAAATCCTGAAAACTCACTAGGTTGATTTTTAAGGTCAGTTCTGGGAACTGGAGTTTGTGGTAGATACATTCATTTGTAAGTTACCCCTCGACATATAGTTGACGAGGTATATGTTCGATGTAACCTCTCATTGAATATCTGCAAACTCGAGGTAGCAGAAATGTAGGAAGGAACTATGAAAAATAAAGGAACGACGGTAGCATGCTTTAGAGGACCGTAGGAACGGATGCATTCCTCTTGAATTGTGTGTGTGTGGGGGAAGAAAATAATAAAATAAAGATGTCTCTGTTGTGCTTCAGCTGTGTGTCGACTCATGGTATGATAAGATTTATGTTAGAGATATATACGTATATATGTTTTGGTTGAGAACAGGGGTTTTAGTTTTTTTGTAAGGAAATATGCTAGTTAAGGTTAAAATGTTATGAGTCTCCATTAGCGAGAACGTTAATAATTGTTTAAAAAAAACTATGAGCCCCCTGGGAGGAAGTTAAGGTTAAAATCTTATGAGTCTCTATAAAAAGAGAACGTTTAATAACTGTTAAAAGACTAGGAGCCTACAGGGAGGATTTTAAGAGTGTATAGAGATGTTTTGTAATGGATAAGAAAATAACTATAAATCTGCAGATTAGGATAAGTATAGATAAGAAACTTTGAAGTAGGATTTGTGTTCTATGTTCTGTGTTGGTTTGGGAGTTTTGTTAAGTGTTACTGTTTGTCTGTGTTGGAAATAATGGAGGGACAGCTGGTCTGTCTAGTTTCTGTTGTTTAGCTTGGAGAGAGCTGCTTGGGAGCTCTTCTCACTCTGAAATCGCATTGGTGAATGAACTACGCACGCGTGGGATTTTATGAGTTTAGAGTTACGTAGAGCAAATATGCCACTCCCCTGCCTGCACTGAGCTGCTGTGACATGCAGACAGAGGAGGGGGAGACTTACACACGAATAAAGTATTCTGTTTGTTAAATCGGCTGTTGCTTAACGATGAAACTATTTGATTGAGATCTATTGAATTTATAAATGAGAGATATGTTGACGGATTAAAAGTAAAAATAATTAAATAAATAAATAAAATAAAATGTTATTGAGCTATTTATAATATTCCTGAGTTAAGCTGTTTGCTTATTTCTTAGCGCGAGTGTAAACATAGGTTTGTCTAAAAGGGTATTGTATGGTTGAAATAACCCAGTGAGTGCATAAAATACTAAATTCTTGTCTGTTCCTTTGTTCTTCAGTCATGTGAGAGACGAGAAGGAGGAGACAGAGAGAGAGAGGAGGTGCTGACCAGTGAGTCATGCGACAGTGTGTGCTGCCACGGATCCAGTCCAATCAAGGCCAGTACTGTTCTGTTCACAAAACTTACCTTCCCATACAGGATATTTTGTGTGCCTAGCATATTTCATGTTGTGACAATTTGACAGGGACTTGGCAACAGACTGATCAATAGATGTAATTAAGAATTGCACATTGGAGTTTTTTGTGCATGAGTTGGTTTGATTAGAGTTGTGTTGGAAATCCAGCACTGACATTATTCTGTAAAATTAAGGTAATTGGGTGATTATTAAGCAATTGTTTTGTGAGTGCTGTAGTGTTGCTGGATTACAGGTCTTTCTTTTTTGGATTGCTCTGAAGTTGACTACTTTCATTTACTTTTCCTGATCGGATGTGGTAAGATTGCCACTAATCAATAATTTGGTAACATAAATAAATAAAAATTAATTAATTAATTAATTAATTAATAAAAATAAATAGATATATTGATTAATTAATTAATTGATTAAATAATTGATTAATTGATTAATTAATTCATTAATATGGGGAAGAAAAAAAGGGAGGGAAACATAAGCTACATAGTCTAAAATAATTTTTTGGTTTACAAATTAATTGGTTTAAAATAATAATAATAATAAAATAATTCACAATAAAGGAATATAAAAGAGTTGTTACAATGGGGGAAAAGGACATCAAAACTATGAAAGTAATTACTCCTGTTGATGTAGTAGAAAATAGTAATCCTCTAGTTAATGGTATTGCAAGGTTATCTGGAAAATTGAATAAACGTTGGCCTGACATTGAACAACCATGGCCAGTGGAAGGGACTCTTAACCCTGACGTCATCAACATAATGAAAGTGCTTGTGTCGATTTATAAGGCAGATCAAAAGAAAGGAAAAAAAAGGGAACAGTGTAAAGAAAAGAGACAAAGAGAGCTGGGTGTTCTTAAGCTGTTTGAAAATGAAGGACAAAAACTGATAAAAGATACCAAAGATAAAAGAAACAGAGGTATAGAGAAAATAGCAAAAGAGGTGAAGGTGACAGAAAAACTAATGGCTGGAGGCAATACACCTTTCTCACATACGGATTCAGCAAAAAGACCCCCACCTTACGAGGAAGAAGTAGAGTTTAAGGACGTCTATCCTCAGCTTCCAATGATCATTCAGGAGGGTGATTATTGCATCAGAGATGAAGATGAACGAATAATAGAGAGAGGACAAGCAGAAACGACCATAAAGATGAATCCAAACTCCAAAAGTAAGAAGAAAACGAGATGTCTGGAAACTAAGGGTGGAGTGAGGTTCAGGAGGATGGAACTTGAAGATGATGATGATGATGATCAGAGTGATTCCGAAGAGATCATGGGTGGATATGACCCTGTGATCAGATGGAGGTTGGCCAGAGAGGAAACAAGGGGTGATGGAAGTTGGAAGAAGGATACAAGAGATTTGATCTCTGATGAAAGTGAAGATGGAGAAAGCGATGAAGATTTGAAGATTAAAGGTGCTTCATGTTCAAGAGGATTTTATCCTACAAGAAAAGAGAGCACAAGTAAGAAGATGATGCCATGATAATTCGAGGACAGAACCTGGAGTATAAGCCTTTGCAGAATACCGATATGTCAGATATACTTGAGAAGCTGCCTACTCTTCAAGATGGAGCATATCCTTGGATTTCAAAATTGGAAGAAATTACGGTGGGAACACAGTCTGCCATAGGAGACATTAAGAGACTTTTGGCTAATCTCCTTGGGATTCCAGATATGGAAGACATTTTTCAGAGAGCTGGATTTAATAGATATGTGGGGACTGCGGTGAATGATCCTGAATTGTTGGCTGCAAGTAGAAATCGGCTGTGGAGAGCACTGAAAGATACGTTTCCAACAAATGTGCATCCTGACAACATTCTGATTGACCCACTAGGACAACAAGAAAATCAGAGAGCCTATGTGTCAAGAGTTCATCAAGTGTGGAGAAATATTACCGGAAATGATCCAGATGTGAGTCAGATTGCAGATGGGACTGCCCTCACCAGTAAGGAGCAAACTGGCAGAGGTGGTTGGACTTGGAAGCATGACAAAAGGTGTCTATACAGATCATATAGCCCATCAAGTGGATCTGTACAGGAAAAAGGAACACAACCAGAAAGAACAGGACCAAGAAACTCTCAGAAAACTCAATCAAATACAACTGGTGGAGAATAAGAAGGAGAAGAAACAAGCTTTGGTTATGCAGAATCAGTGTGCACCAAATCAACAATCACTGCCACAGCTTCAACCGGACCAGTTCCAACCGCAATTGTACCAGCCACCAATAGCGGTACCAGTTGTTTCATATCCACAGCCAGTTTCTGGACAGACACAGAATTGGAGAGGAAGAGGACGAGAAGGCTTAGGAAGAGGAAGAGGAGGAAGATTTAAGCCATACTTCCAGCAATCTTCAGAAGTGTGTTATAATTGTGGACAAGGTTGGTCACTTTGCCGTGAGTGTAATGGGCCAGGAGGAAACATCAGAGGGAATTTCAGAGGAAGATACAGGTGCCAGTCAAGATCATCTGGAGGACAGGTGAACCCTTATAGGGGCCCGGAGCAAGGATTCTAGGGTTGCCCAGAAGATCCGAAAGGGGGATGTCAGCTGGTATCATCAGGACCGGAAAAAGATCCAACAATTGAGGTGAAAATAAACAACCGACCATTGGAAGTGATGGCGGATAACGGAGCTGCTTTTACCTGTGTTCGGCCTGGAGATGCTACACATCTCCCTATGTCCAATCAACTAATTAGGACAATTGGATTTGAGGGAGTGAAACAGCTGATTCCTCTTACGGAACCAATTGAGCTCTGCTATGAAAATCAGAAAATTACAATACCCATACTGGTATCAGAACATACACCTATTGCATTGTTGGGAAGAGATGCATTGTGTAAGTTGAACTGTACAATAAAATGTACACCAGACGGCTGTCTGGTAGAAGTGCCAAAGGAAAAGGTTTACCAATTGTTGATGACACAGATGGATTCTTCTACATTATTCTGGATTGGAAATCTCAGTGAAGATTTTTTGAAGCAGGCTAAGATATGGGAGAAATTCATTCTGGCAAATATGCCAGATGCGAGGCTTCCGGAATATCCATTTCATTGTACGCTCAAGTATTTCAAGAATGCTGCCCAATCGAACTCAGAGGAATGGTTGAGTAATCAACCAAAGAAAGTTCAACTCAGCTCATGTTGCATAATTTTAGGACCTCAAGGAGCAGCTATGAAGATAAACACAGACGATTATCTGGATAAAGAATTTGAGATTGAGAAGAGTGTGCCACATGTGACCTTGTTGGTTTCTGAAGGCTATGAGCAGAAGCAAATAGGAGAAATGATGACAGAAGCAGAGAAAGCTGTTTTCGTACCGATGAAAGAGAATTTGGCGATTTGGAGGAATGAAGATCAGGCGATTTCTCAAAATAATGATTTTGGCTCAAGGACAAGGAGAGCCACAAGCTGTACGGATGACACATGAATCTATTTGCAGTGTGAAGATGGATTCAGACCCTATGAAAGAGGAGATGTTGCAACAAGTTCAAGAATGTTTGTGGTCTCAACACAGTACCGATATTGGACTTGTGAAATCAGCCCAATTGAGGTGAAAGTTGAACTTCGACCAGGAGCCAGACCACCTTAGAAGAATCAGTATCCATTGAAAGATGAAGCAATCCAAGGGTATTGAACCACAAATTGAAGGACTTTCGAAAGCAGGTGTTTTGAAGACAATAAAAAAAATCCTCAGAGTAACAATCCTTTGTTGTCTTTGGAGAAACCATGAGGGGTTGATAGTAGCGCTTAATTTGGCTGGATGAAAAGGAAAGGAGATTTGGGGACATTGATTTTCAATACGTCCCAGAAGCAACAGGGAATATTTCAGTGGAATGTGAAGCAGCGGAGATCACCAAGGGCAACTCTGTTACAGGAGAAGCTGGTGATTCGGTTAGACAAAGTTAGGAGAAAAGTCAGACCAAAACATTACGAAAACTAGAGTTGAAGTAACTCTAGGAAAGTCAGCTCAGCTTCCATGTCAGTGCACGAGAGAGAACAGTGGTGAAGGGAAATGTAGAGTTCAGTGGGAAGATGGCTATGGCAGGAGTTTAGATCTGTTAGGAGCAGTTGCATTGAGAAAGCATGCGTTGCTGAATGATAAGAGAAGACTGAAGATTGAGGGTGATTGCAGTCTCTATGTGTACAATTCCCAGCCTGAGTGTAATTTGCTCTTAATGAGGAGTTGAGTTGAAAGAAGATATTCTCATTAGAAAGAAGACATTCTCCGCTTTTCTACTGTAGGTATGTAATTCAAAATGTGTTAAATCTTTTGTTTTCATACAAAAATTTAAGCCAAACCAAATCCACGTAAAAGTATAAAAAATGTGCGGACCCCAGGTTGAATACCCCTGAAATAGTCCAAAGATTGTTTTCCTTAATCCAAGGAGTTCTATGGGCCCGACCCCAAATCCTCCCCTGACGACGGCCGCATCATCAACCAGCGCCACTTCAACCGCGTGATGGCTCTACTGGATGGCTACACAGCAGCTCTAGTGGAGCAGAGTGACGCGTCGCAGCGCTACATTGGTACGCAGACTGATAGGGCTCACAGATATTTGGTGATATATTTGTAGTTGGCAGACTTGGGTTTTAATAGTACTGTGTTTGACCTAGGGTTGCAACATGACCAGGACATTTCCCAAAGTTCCAAGGTTTTCCAGATATCCCAGTTGGAGAATTCCAAGTTGGAGGATTCCTTACATGCTTATTCCCTCTTGATTCCAGGAATCTCCCAACTGGGCTTGCTCCAACTGGCAATCCTCCAACTAAGAATTTACCAATTGGGAATTATCCAACTGGTATTTCTCCAAGTGACATTTCTGGAATACCTAGGACTTTGGGAAAGTTCCAGAAATGTTGCAGTTGGGAATCCTCCAACTGGGATTTCTGAAACACTTGGGGAACTATGCTTGGTCTGTCAACAACCCTGACCTCTGACCCCTCAGCCCCCACGGTGGTGAAGGACGTGCCCCCCCCCCATGCTAGGCTGATGCAGGAGGAGATCTTCGGCCCCCTGTTGCCCATAGTGACAGTCAGCGACATAGACGACGCCATCCACTTCATCAACGAGAGAGAGAAGCCCCTGGTGCTCTACGTCTTCTCCTCCAACAAGAAGGTAAGGTCTGGAGGGAGCTAGTGAGCCAGCTATGGACTAGGGCTATGTCCCAAATCAACCCCTACGCCCTATGCCCTTGTGGAGATCTTAGAGAATTTAATTAGTATAAGCAACATGGTGAAACTTCAGTGGACAAGGTGGAGCAATATAAGATATTGCTTACACCTGTCAAATCTACTCAGATCTACACAAGTGGGCTTAGGGGCTGATTTGGGATTGGGCATGGGTCACTTTTAGGTGATCCCTTGGTGAAATGTGATTATACTGTAAGAAGGTAAGCGGTTACTGTGGCAACAACATTTGTACTTATTTTGGTATGTACAGTATGTATTTACATATTTCTGTCTATGTCAATAAGGTGATAAAGCGAATGCTGGCTGAGACCACCAGTGGCGGGGTGACGGTCAACGACGTTATGATGCACTACACCATCAACTCTCTGCCTTTCGGGGGTGTAGGTAAGAACTGTTTTATGATACTTTACGCATACGCCAATTCTTTGGGATACTGGCTAGCCAGACCTCTGGTGCATATAGGTAGGCATGCTAGCCGGTATTGGGTCGATGCTGGTCAACTGACGGCAGCTGCTATGATGGCATGCCACTGCCGGCCCGAGCTTCGGACTGAGTTGGAGGGTAGTTGGAGGGTAGCACGTCCTTGGGACTGAGCTGGAGGGTAGCGCGTCCTTGGGACTGAGTTGGAGGGTAGCGCGTCCTTGGGACTGAGTTAGAGGGTAGCATGTCCTTGGGACTGAGTTGGAGGGTAGCGCGTCCTTGGGACTGAGTTGGAGGGTAGCGGGTCCTTGGGACTGAGTTGGAGGGTAGCGCGTCCTTGGGACTGAGTTGGAGGGCACCGCGTTCTTCGGACTGAGTTGGAGGGTAGCGCGTCCTTGGGACTGAGTTGGAGGGTAGCATGTCCTTGGGACTGAGTTGGAGGGTAGCGGGTCCTTGGGACTGAGTTGGAGAGTAGCGGGTCCTTGGGACTGAGTTGGAGGGTAGCGGGTCCTTGGGACTGAGTTGGAGGGTAGCGGGTCCTTGGGACTGAGTTGGAGGGTAGCGGGTCCTTGGGACTGAGTTGGAGGGTAGCGGGTCCTTGGGACTGAGTTGGTGGGTAGCGCGTCCTTGGGACTGAGTTGGAGGGCACCGCGTTCTTCGGACTGAGTTGGAGGGTAGTTGGAGGGTAGCATGTCCTTGGGACTGAGTTGGTGGGTAGTGCGTCCCTTGGGACTGAGTTGGAGGGTAGTGCGTCCCTTGGGACTGAGTTGGAGGGTTGCACGTCCTTGGACTGAGTTGGAGGGTAGCGCATCCTTGGGACTGAGTTGGTGGGTAGCGGGTCCTTGGGACTGAGTTGGTGGGTAGCGGGTCCTTGGGACTGAGTTGGAGCGAACTGACCCCCCCCTCCCACTCTGACCCTAGCCCTGTGACCTCGGAACCCCACAGGTCAGAGCGGAACAGGCAGGTATCATGGGAAACACACCTTTAACCAGTTCAGCCACCATCGGGCGTGTCTGGTCAAGTCCCTGGGCATGGAGGAGGTCAACATGGCGCGGTACCCACCCCAGAACCGCCAGAAGGCTCGCAGGGTCAGGCTGGCCATGAGGACCCCACTGGTCGACTTCTCTAGGAAAACCTACGTCTGGGCCGTGACAACCACCGTCTTTGCTTTCGGTCTCTTGGTCACCTTGACTGCCATCCTGCTAATCGCTGGTGGCCTGAACTGCACCTGTTGGAGGGTCTGGCAAATCTGGCGCTAGCCAGTCTGTACTTGTATTGGCCAACGTACATTCAACAAAAGACATGTCCCTGTGCCTGTGTCTGGTTCCCCTGGCTTTAGAATAATATATAAT